>NW_018408377.1:94265-143632 GCF_002113885.1 Mizuhopecten yessoensis | reverse complement strand
CCCCGACACATTTGAAAACACCCATCCAAAGTAAGTATCAAAGAAAGCATTACAGACATTGCAAGCTCAGAAGTACATGTATATTGATATTGTGTAATATTGGTAATTAATTCATCTGCTTTTGGTATAACTATACCTACTGATAATGAAGTCAAATATATTTTTAAAATATAATTCCATTTCATTCAGGATGAGGGAATAAACATGTATGGTGCTCATCCAGTTTACATGAATCTAGAAGAGGACAGTAAAGCTACAATGGTTTTCCTTAAAAACAGTCACGGAATGGGTATGTCAATGCAGCTTAATGTAGTTCTGAGATCATCATATAGAACATATGTGGTGTTCTGGTTTTACTGTGCAATTCTTCACCTACATATTTCCTTCATGTTCATGGTGTGATGTAGTCTAACATTTTCACTGATTTACTTACTTTAAGGCCCGTTCACACTGTAACGAGTTTTGGTCAGGGTATATTCATGTCACCAGTACTCGACAATCTGCGGCGAGAATTTTATACGGTATATATTTGTCGTTCGATGTTTTTTTGTTTCGTACACATGTGGAAGACATGTTGATTGGGTGTCCTAGGGTGAGATAAAAAAAATCTCTTACCCTTTACAGGGATATCCACCATTTTACCGGTGTGAGATTTTTTTTATCTCACCCTAGGGTTGAGACAAGCTACACGTGTTCTTTGCACGTTCTCAACAATTGTATGACGTCATAGCAACAATACCATGACGTCACGGCGACAATACAATGACGTCACGTCGACAATTCAGCCGCATCACATCAACATTGTCTTGCATCGATGTAACGTCTATGTAAAATACAAGGATAAACAGGATAAGAGAAAAATAATCATCACCCCCCCTTGGGAGTGAGACAGGGTGATCTCAACCTTCGGGGTAAGATTACCCTGTCTCACCCCCAAGGGGGTGAAAGAATCTATTAATCACACACCGGTAAAATGGTGGATATCCCTGTCCAGGGTAAGATAAACTGTTTTTCCTTTACTGGTACATTTATTATCTGTATATCGCATATTTTATGCCAGTATTACTGAATTGACAGCATTAACATCTCAGTTGCACTCATTCATTTATTTGTATACGCCAGATGTGGTGCTTCAGCCGGACCCATTCCCTGCTATCACTTACAAGGTTCTTGGTGGGAGTCTCGACTTCTACTTGTTCCTGGGTCCGTCACCTCAACAGGCCGTCCAGCAGTACACAGAGGTAAGGTGTTAAAAGTAATAAGTGCTTCATAAAAAAGGTAATGGTAATTATATTGATGATAGAAATATAGCTTCATTGTATAAATGTTACTACATTGTACCTTGTGATTATTGTTGTTGATCCTAACCCAATCCATCAATAATATATTAGTAAATAAGCCTTTGTGAAAATTAATTGATATATTAACGTTTGGGGGAGCTCAGGATGCTATCAAATTTCCAGTCTGAAAACATACAAACATTTGATACTTCAAACAGGTCAAACCGACTAGGCTTACACCATTTTGGACGATTTATTTTTTCAAACTATCTGGTCCGTTGTTCATGAAACTGTGCTAAAACCAACTTTCTTGTAACTCATTTAAATTCTGTCAAACGATCAAAACGTCAAATGAAAACATTGAAAACAGTTTTTGGCTTTAAGTCGCTTCGAAATATTTCAAAATCCTTGATAAATAAGTTATTTTTGTATTAATCTATAACCAGAACAATAAATTAGGCTTGAGTACTAATTCCAATCTCGAACATGAGAATGGTTTCATAAATACGGGCCCAGGACTTATTTCAAAATATCATCAAAGTGTCCCAGCGGCAGATCCAGAATTTGTTCAGGGTGTTGCCATCATTCCAGATTTCAGGTATATTTTTGTGACGTATGTAGTTTGAACCATGTTATCTTGCACAAAATACAGTTAGAAAGATCTATCTTGATTTTTTTCGGGTATCTATCTAAGTCTTTTAAAAATTCTTGTTTTGCTCTTGTTTTTGTGTCGCCTGCACCACGAGACGACATATAGGTATTACTTTGCCGGCGTCGTCAGTTGCGTTTTCTGAAACAAGGTTTCCGTGCGATAACTTACGTTTCCTTGAGTCGATTGAACTTAAACTTCATACAATGCTTCCTTACTAGAAGTGCTTGCTTGGGATTGCTTTTAAGGTCCGCAGGTCAATGATCAAGGTCACTGTTACTATAAATAAAAAATCTGTTTCCGTGCGATAACTTGAGTTTCTACAGTGCTTTTACCTATAGTGCTTACTTGGGATTGATTTTCAGGTCAGAAGCTAAAAGGTCAAGGACACCATAACTATAAATAGAAAATATGTTTCCGTGCGATTACTTGAGTTTCTTTGGGTTGATCGAACTCAGACTTCATACGGTTCTCTCTTACCAATAGTGCTTGCTTGTAATCGTTTTCCAGGTCCGAAGGTCAAAGGCAAATGTCGCCGTTACTATAAATAGAAAAATTGTTTCCTTGCGAGAAGTCCAGTTTCCTTTGGCCGATCAACTTCAAAACTTCACATTGACTGTTATTTTATGGGATTGCTGATGTTCAAGCCAAAATACTTTCTCACTAAAAGCGCTGCGCAAGCGACACATCCATTCATGTGGAATTCTTGTTTTTAGTCAATTTCCTGAGTGGTATCAAACATCAATGTATTTGTATAATTTTGATAATTCATTTCTTTTTGTTTCTTTACAAAATATAATCCCTGTTTGGTTTCTAGAAAATAAATATGCTCCTAGTACTTATTTCTGTCAAACGAGCAAAACGTCAAATGTAAACATTGAAAACAGTTTTTGGCTTGAAGTCGCTTCGAAATATTTCAAAATCCTTGATAAATAAGTTATTTCTTTATTAATTTATAAACAGAACAATAATTAGGCTTGAGTACTAATTCCAATCTTGAACATGAGAATGGTTTCATGAATACGGGCCCGGGACTTATTTCAAAATATCATTAAAGTGTCCCAGCGGCAGATCCAGAATTTGTTCAGGGTGTTGCCATCATACCAGATTTCCAGTATATTTTTGTGACGTATGTAGTTTGAACCATGTTATGTTGCACAAAATACAGTTAGAAAGGTCTATCTTGATCTTGTACTTTTTTAAGGGTCTCTATCTAAGTCTTTTGTAAATTCTTGTTTTGCTCTTGTTTTTGTGTCGCCTGCAACACGAGGCAACATATAGGTATTACTTTGCCGGCGTCGTCAGTTGCGTCGTCTGACACAAGGTTTCCGTGCGATAACTTGAATTCCCCTGAGTCGATTGAACTCAAACTTCATACATTGCTTCCTTACTAAAAGTGCTTGCTTGGGATTGCTTTTAAGGTCCGCAGGTCAATGATCAAGGCCACTGTTACTATAAATGAAAAATATGTTTCCGTGCGATTACTTGAGTTTCTTTGGGTTGATCGAACTCAGACTTCATATGGTTCTTTCTTACCAATAGTGCTTGCTTGTAATCGTTTTCCAGGTCCGAAGGTCAAAAGCAAATGTCGCCGTTACTATAAATAGCAAAACTGTTTCCGTGCGATAAGTCCAGTTTCCTTTGGCCGATCAACTTCAAAACTTCACACTGACTGTTATTCTATGGGATTGCTGGTGTTCAAGCCAAAATACTTTTCTCACTAAAATACGTAAATAAAAGCGCTGCGCAAGCGACACATCCATTCCTGTGGAATTCTTGTTTTTAGTCAATTTCCTGTGTGGTTTCAAACATCAATGTATTTGTATAATTTTGATGATTCATTTCTTTTTGTTTCTTTACAAAATATAATCCCTGTTTGGTTTCTAGTAAATGAATATGCTCCTAGTCTAACAGATGATAATATCGGAATACAACTTGAATCTTCAAATATTCATTACATTTCAAATACTTTTTGAGTAAATAATCAATCGGATCGGGCAACAGGTAGCCTATATAATCCTTTAATTGAACAATATTTGAATCGTCTGCTGGATAACCGAACTACTCGGTAGTGAAGCGGACGTAAAACCTATCAATCAATCAATCAAATCAATCAAATCAATTAATATTTGAATGATTGGAGAACATACATACATACATACATACATACATACTGCATAGTTCGTGTAATTGGGGAACATTGGGGATTTATAATCACAAATCTTTCACATTTATATATTATTAATTTTTATTGTTAGTTTTCATAAATAATTGCGACAGTCAATTTAAATAAGAGACACCAGTCACGTGACCAGTATACTGAGAGCTGAATAGGATATCGCGCGGGGGAAATAACATCGGAATATAAATGTTTATTATTCAATCAAAGAGTAATAACTAACAACATGAAGTGGTACTGTCAGTGGGCAGGATCTGATCACTTTTTTTGTAGAGTAGTTCATATATTCATAGAGAAATCTCAAGTGCTTTATATGTGTGATTTTGACGTAAAATTATTATAAAGTAGCTTGCTTCCGATCATTGGATCAAAGACTAATTTACATGTATTTTTATATGCTATCGTTAATATAACTTTCTCACAAAGGTTCAGGATTTGAAGCATTAAAATGTGATATCTTCAATAAGATAAATGAACTTTGATATCATTAAAATGTGACATCTTCAATAAGATTTAATCAACTTTGATATCATTCAAATATTATGCGTATTGTTCTTTCAAATAAATCAATTGAAACTTTTTTTAACTGTAACATTTGTGGCTACTTCCGACTACTGATCTCACAGGTACAAGTATTTCTATCATGGTTCACTGACCCTTTTAAATCTAAGCTTGGGTGTAATATCATCTGAAACACACCGACCCTCTGGATCCGCCTCTGTGCCCCTCGGCAAATCATCATAGTTGAATTATATTTTTCAAAAAATGTTGCTGTTATGCATGGCGTTATCTATCCTACAGTCATTCAATAATAATCGTTCAATTTGTGACTTGTTCGGTAAAATATTAAGCTTTATAGATGAATGTAGCTTGGTTTTCTTATCTGCTTGTTAAGTCATTGTGCGAACTGTAATAATTCAGTTTACCTTTTACCCTTTTTTTATAATCTTGACTAAACCTTCACTAAAAATGTCTTTGCAGGCTATTGGTAGACCAATGATGCCACCTTACTGGTCATTAGGCTTCCACTTATGTAGGTGGGGCTATCAAAATGTCAGCGAGGTCGAGAACGTCGTCAATAGGAATATACTGGCTGGCATTCCTCAGGTAAATTTTACAAGGTCCGATGTAAGTAGTGTACACAGGTTTAAACTTTTTTCTTTTTAGAATATAGAAATATTAAGTTTGTCCTGTCTAACGGCCAAATGTTTAGTCTGTCTTTACTAACGGCCAATTATTAACGGCCAAACATTTAGTCTGAAACTTATTTCAATGCCTGCAAGGGTGACACAAAAAGAGCAGAAAATTTCAAAACTCTTAATCATTTAAATTATCCTTTGTGTTTCGTATTAGGATGTACAGTGGGGTGACATCGACTTCATGTACAAGAAATTTGTATTTACTGTGGACAAGCAAACGTTCAAAGGCCTTCCCGAGTTTGTAGACTATCTCCATAGCATTGGGAAGAAGTATGTCATCATAGCGGTGAGTTCTCCATTGCTCTTCGTACTCTGTAATATGTGATCTGACTTTTGGGGTAATACGATATACAATATACATAAAACCTTTGTCACTTTGCATAATTCCGCGAAGCACCATCAACAATAATTCTGGTTATCACTTTTATTTATTTTAAAACATCATCACACTTAGTAGTTCATAGTTAGTGAATATTTATTCATTTCTCATAAAAACAAAACAATTTTGCAGAAAAGAACATTGCACAGTAATTCATCGCCAAGCAACTCCAACCAATAAGAAGTTTAGAATTACAAATACCGCGTCATGTATTACGGTATATGACGTCACCATATTTTGTGTTGTTTGCTTTTTAGGTTATACGATATAGCCTGGAAATGTCTACTCTTGGAGGAATAGCCAAAAAAAATAAAAAAAATCTACATTTTTTCCATTTTGTAGGTCACCTGACCTTAATTAGCTCAAGTAACCTATTGCTATTCGTCTTCGTCCGTTGCCCATCGTCCGTCGTCCGTAAACATTTTACATTTTCAACTTAAGCTGGAATACTGTCAAAGGGATTTCATTGATACTTCATGGGAATGTTACTGACAACTCCCTGACCAAGTGTTGTTAGTTTTCGGGTCGATCAGAAATCCAATATGGCCTCCAAGGCCGCCATTTTGAAGAATTATTTCAAACTTAAAGTCAAGTTCAACTTGGCTGATTTAACTGAAACTTGGTAGGAATGATCAACTCGTGGTCCTGACAAAGTGTTTATATTTTTCGGGTCGATCAGAAATCCATTATGGCCGACAGGGCCGGCCATTTCGAAAAACTATTTCAAACTTAAAGTCAAGTCCTACTGGCCCGATTTACCTGAAACTTGGTAGGAATGATCAACTCATGGTCCTGGCAAAAAGTTCTACGTAGAACAAATATGTTCTACGTTATAAAAATATGTTCTACGTGAACCAATATGGTATACGTGAACCAATTTGTTCTACGTAAACCAATATGTTATTCGTGAACCAATATGTTCTACATGAACCAATATGTTCTACATGAACCAATATGTTATACCTAAACCAATATGTTCTACGTGAACCAATATGTTGTACTGAACCAATATGTTCTACGTGAACTCAAGTGATTGACACTCCGGCCTTCCAAGCAGGCGGCCAGGGTTCGATCCCCGAAGTCGCCGTACGCATGGAATATTCAGAGAAAGTTTTTTCTCCTGCCAACACAACTCCCGCAACCCAGGAGGAGTTTTAAATGGTCTGGGGGTTGGTGTTGCGGTTTCTGTGCTGTAGCATTCAAGTGAGGTGGCGTGAACCAATAAGTTGTACGTAGAACCGATATGTTGTACGTAGAACCAATATTGGTTCTGTGTCATAACAATATATTGTACGTAGAACCAATATTGGTTCTGTGTCATAACAATATGTTGTACTGTACGTAGAACCAAGATCTTCTATGTAATAACAATATGGTGTATATGTACATAGATCCAATTTTGGTTGTGTGTCATAACAATATATTGTACTGTACGTAAAACCAATATCTTCTAGGTAATAACAAAATATTGTACGTAGAACCAATATTGGTTCTATGTAATAACAATATGTTCTACGTGAACCAATATGTTGTACTGAACCAATATGTTGTACGTGAACCAATAGGTTCTACATAAATCAATATGTTCTACGTAAACAAATATGTTCTACGTGAACCAATAGGTTCTACATGAACCAATATGTTGTACTGAACCAATATGTTGTACGTGAACCAATATGTTCTACATGAACCAATATGTTCTACGTAAACAAATATGTTATACGTGAACCAATATGTTCTACGTGAACCAATATGTTGTACTGAACCAATATGTTGTACGTGAACCAATAGGTTCTACATAAACCAATAGGTTCTACGTAAGCAAATATGTTCTACGTGAACCAATAGGTTCTACATAAACCAATAGGTTCTACGTGAAACAATATGATCTACGTGAACCAATATGTTGTACGTAGAACAAATATGTTCTGTGTAAAAAACAATATGTTTAAGATATTCCACTTAATTCGGCCTAATGCATAACACCATTGATTAGACCTAAATTCTATCAAGTAAACGGGCCTGTCTTCCAATTCTATGACATACGCGTTGAGAACACTATGTGAAGCCAAAGTTTTGTATGTTCTTCTTTTTCTATTTGGTGCAAGTTTAATTGGTTATCATATTGATTCAAACTAACATATCGTTAAGGATCCTGGGATAGGAAATGACCCTAAGATAGTCGCTGATGCATCTGTCAACAGTCCAGGTTATAGCATGTACGAGGACGGAAGGAAAGCAAATATATACGTCAAGAAGTATGATGGCCAAACAGATTTCGAAGGAGAGGTAAGATCAATTAATACAATGAAACAACACTGGCAAACTGTTGAATGATGAACAACACACACAGGTGTCTGCACCTTTAAAATTCAGTAATAAATACAGTTTACCAAAAGTCAATTACACTACAACATACAGTTGCCTTCTGCATGGAGCCATACAGTTGGGAATCTAGATTGTCTAAACTAGTGTTTACCAACAGTGACATGTGCATACAATCCCTAAAACCCTGCATGTTATATCAGCATGTAAAGTTTAGTTTTGTTTGACAGAATTTCTTTTTAAAAGTCGATGATTTTGACTAGTTTGATTTGATTCATGTCAAGTTTTCTTTTTAATATAATTCAGTAAAACCATCTACTTGCTTTATTTGAATTATCCGTAGGAATGATCTTTTCCTCATCAGAATACATAGTATTTTCTATAAATTTAAGAAAATTGTATTCTGACAAGTCAATTTGGTCCGCAGTCAGGGTTCAAAGTGGAGCCAGCACAGCAGCAGGGAGCTACATATGATATGGAATAATATTGTGTTGTAGAAAAGGCAGCTTTATGTTAGATGTTTCATATATTTTCATGCTGTTTTTGAGTTTTATTTTTCACCGTATTCCTAAATAATGCATATATGGTAACGTTTTTTGCTGTGATCAGGTATGGCCAGGCCGAACAGTGTTTCCAGATTTTACACATCCTAACACCTCAACCTGGTATGCCAGATGGATCGATTATTTCCGTAACAAAGAAAACGTCTCGTTCGATGGGCTATGGATAGTGAGTATTCTTCTATACCGTTAAAAGTATATTTCAGCCCGTTAATTGTTCCCGTAGTTCACTCGTTTATTAAACGTTTGCTCTGTATTGAAACGGCATGAGAGTTTTGTTTTTACTGTATATATCCGACAGAGTTTTAATGACTTTATATTGAATTTACTCAATAGTTTCAAGCCAGTATGAACTGTAGATCTCGGAATGTTGCTTATGCGATGATCCATGAAAATAGTTCTGTATTTTACATTGGGCAAACTGGTTTTGAATTGCGTCAACGTATGACACGTCACAGAAAACAGACAAACAGTGACCATCTCCTGTTTTTTAATGTATAAAATCATTAACATTCTTGTGCAAATGATAAGTTCTATGACATTCCTATATAGAGTCAAAAGAGTCAATGTTAATCGATATATTGAAACCCGGTTTAAATTGCTCGTAGAGCACCGATCGTTGCATAAATATATAAAGAAAATGTATGTGAAATGTCTGTACATGTAACAATATCACACGTATTTATGTTTGTAAAACCATCTTTGTTGTTCCTTGTCTAATGTTGCTGCTAATTTTGACGTCAATTTGGGTAGGTTGTATTGTGACGTCATAATGCACCATCACGTCAACACTTTCTATGTTGTATAGTCTTGTCAATATAAATATAAACACTTTCCCCAATGAACCTCTAAAGAGTTGACAGAGCGAGGGAGGTACTAAGAAAATCATGTCTTTTGTTATATATATATATATATTGGTCATAGAAGTAATATTAACGGTAACTTCCAAAATAACACTCGATCCTTGCAAACATTAGTTTTGAAGATACGAATTACTTAAAATTTGATATGGGGCACGGAAGTAACTCTAACAAAATTCTTAGTGTAGACAATATGATGTTGTCAAATTTTAGGAGCAATCCGCTTCTTTAACTACATTACATAAAAACAATATAAGAAATTTAATAGGATATATCTAATATTTGAAACAATTAGCCCCTCAACTTGCCTAAGCCGAAGGAAGAGTTTACAATGACCGCATCGTTGACAAATGATTCTGTGTGTGTTCGAAAAACGACAAAGATAGTAAAGATGCTGCAGCTGGGAAAAAGGCACGACGAATCGTCCCAAGATGATAATTCTAGAAACTTCCAAAAACTCCCCAAACATATATGTTTGATAGGTGAATTTATGGTTAACATATTTTATTTCGATAGATTTTTTTATCAAACTTTGGTGAGAATGAGAAAAATAAGCATTAAAAGTTAGTGACGAAATGACACAGAGAGATGCAGACATTTCGTCCACTATAAAACTGACAGCATCTGTCAGTCTCATGCACTGGAAAGTAGCAGCTAGCGTGTGAGTCGGCAGATCAATATTAGTTAACTAGCCTGTCAAATACCCACCGGGAAGTGAAACAAACGGAGAACGAGCACTCGTTCATACCTCAGGGGTGGTAGTCAAGTACTTTCCCTGGAGCAGCGCCGTCTCGATGGCAACCACGTGCATGTATTTCCAACTATGTCTTTGCAACAGGGAAATCTGGTTTGTTTCTGGTTAATGGAGCAGCGGTGATTGTTGATTCTGATATAGGGCTTTGTGCTTGTTTCGCCCACATACTGCAAATTATTTTTTTCGCAGGAAATAGTCCAGTTAGCACACTACGTCCGGTGAACGTCCGGAAAACGTCTTAGTCTGGGGTCACAGTGTCCCTGACTTAAAAGCAATGTTGTGAGGACGTCTTTTTCCAAAGTCTGTACAATGTTTTATGATGACGTTGAAGCAACATTGTACTAAGGTTACTTTACCAACTTTACAGTAGTTGTAATAAAATCACTTCAAATAAAAAGAAATGCGAATACTTTGTATTTTGCAAGATCAGTATAAAACACAAAGGTCGCAGCGAGACGATTGAATTAACATGTAAATTGTATGCGGGAATTATTCACTTTAATTTAATAAACTATATATTAATTACCATATATAACAAGATAAGTTCAAATAAGTGACCTTCATTCATTTTCAAGGTTACAGGGGTCAGATTTGTTTAAAATCTTCAAACATCTTCTCCGAATAACCATGAGGCCCAGGATGTTCATATTTGGCCAGTAGCATGCTTGAATGAAGGGCTATTAAGCTTGTTCATTTGAATGATCTTGACTAACTCACAAGGTCACATTTGTTTAAATATGTATAAACCTTTAAATGACCTAATCTCAATAAAGAATGGTCAAGGAAAGTGATATTTTGCAAGTTGCATCCTGAGATGAAGGGCTCTAAAATGTGTTCTTTGTAATGACCTTGTTTGACTTTCAAGGTCACAGGGTTTAAATATTTTAACATCTTTTAACAGGTTCTTTTGAATGATTTATAGTTATAAGAACTGATTTTTTGCCTATGGCTTTACTTTAGATCACTTTTAAGGTTACAAGTGTGAGATTAATACCAGGTGAACGATGCAGGCCCATTGGGCCTATTGTTTAATCGATTGCATTACAGGGTTTGTTACAAATGTCTTAAATATCTATGCTTTGCTGATGTGCTATGACACATGTCAGCATAGCATATGTGTATGTATTTAAATGTTTGTAACGAACCCCTGTAATTACATATATATTAGAATGTAAATAAGAAAGTCTGTACAACGTAACGCACAAACGTTTGCGAATGTTACATGAAAACGTCCCGCAAACTTTCATTTGCAATGTTGCTGTTATCTTAATGCAACATTGTGTCCTGACGTGACTGCATCGTTGTCTGGACGTGTTGTGCCCACTGGGAAGGTATACTTATTTGACTGATGTGCATGTCAATGTTTGTAATATGTGATAAACTTGGTCATTCATTTCACATTTAAATGTATCTGTGGAGTGTGTGTATGGACACAGTTTGCACAATGTTTTGTTGCAGATTTTGAAAGAGCCTTTTGCTGCAGCTGAAGCAGATGTAGATAGTTTGCTGCATACCCCCAGATCCCTTTAGCCGACAAAATTACGTTTGAGCATGTTAATGTTTACCTTGTATGTTACTTTTGCTTATATCAGAACCTGAAATCCTTTCGTTCATGCATGCTAACTCAATTTTTAAACTTTGAGTTTCTTGCTAGTCGGTATTCAAGCCGTATCAAACTATAACATCAGCGTACTTCAGCGTTCCGTTTTATACCTGAGGTTTTCTTTAACCAAATACTATTACAAGATGGTATATGTATATATTATTGCGAACGATTTCGTTTTATCATTAATCCATTTCATCGTTCATAAAAGACATCTTTCTATTTTCTTATTTCGGAACGCTTTAGTAACAGACATTTATCTCTTAGTAAGACAGTATGTATTAAAAGCTATCACATGTTACAGTAAGTGTCAATTCAAAATTATAAAAACACTTATCCGAAATATTATATATCTTTTTTATTATTATTATTATTATTATTATTATTAAATAAGCGTTAGGGTTTCTTTTAGATATACATACGACTGCTATTTTCGTATTTATTTTAACAGGACATGAATGAACCTGCTAGTTTCAGCTTTGATGATGAGAATCTTCCACCAAGTATGGGATGCCGGAAAAACAAATGGAACAATCCACCATTCATGCCACGTACGGGTTTACGAATAAATAGATTATCACAAGAATAGCCCGATGCAGGGGTTCCTCACTAATTAGAGAACAGTGAAGGAAGCAAGCATTAGTTGTTACTAACAAGGCAATACTTATTGAAAACGTTGGTGTCTCTAACACATCTACATTTATTGATTACCTACCCCTGTTTCCCCGTGTAACCTTATTGTGAAATAGTTAATGTATATAGAATCATGAACAGTAGGTGTGACGAAAGAGTAATTACAAGTTGGCTAATATGTGGTTATATGAACATGAACAAATTATTTATTATTATCCTTATTTGAATGTTCCGCAAGGCTTGTAATCTTTTCAGAAAATGTTTATTGAAGCTGATAATACACTCTCATTTCTATAGTAACTCTTTTTACTTCGGGCATTCATAAACAACAGACATGTTTAGCTTTTTCAAAATAAATTCAACAGATTTGATCAAGAACAAAATACGGGATTTCCACCTAGGAAATTATCTTAGATATGTCCTCGAACTGACGGTCGCTGTAATACGTTTCCCATCGCTTCCCTTCTTTTGGTGATACAAAAGAATTTCTTTATGTACTTTAGGGTAGCAGAAAAAGGAATTAGGCAATTCAAGTAAATTCAAGATAGAGTCGTTTGGAAGTAACAGCATATTTTTAGTTATGTATAAAGAAACCTAAATCCTACGTTAATCACGTTTCTGACAAATGATAATAAGATATTCGTCGGTTACTAGAATGAGTATCTGCCCTGATAAAGTGCTTATGTACCGTGTCGCTGTATTTTAAATCGCTCCTGGTCTAGACTTTCTTGGGGCATGAAACAGTCTTGGACTTAATTCCAAGCAATTAATAAGAACTGTAGGACAAATGCCTAAAATGTTTCGAAACAATACATAAAACAAGATATTCATGTAAAAGGTAAAATATAGTTTTATTAATAATAGAACCTCGATCTCATGTCAACTCTAGATCTTAGTACCAACATTTTCAAGGTTCAATACATTATTCCATTTATTTTTTTGATGTGTCTAAGCCAATTTATCGTCATATATATATATATATATATACATATCATTTTGTAGTGATGCAGACGGTGACAGTATAATGGGTTTCTACAATAGTACTGAAAAACTAGGCAACAATAGAAATTTTATCTTGAGTCGAGATTGTTTCATGATCACAGGGCCAGGCGTGTGTCACTGTGTGTGGACCCTGTGGTCTAAACTTTCTGTCTTACTTCACAGATATTTTAGAAGGAGATACTGGGGACCTGTACAGAAAGACCGTATGTATGGACGCAAAGCAACACTGGGGTGACCACTACAAAGTCCACAGCTTGTACGGTCACTCACACGCTTTGGCTACCTATGCGTAAGTAAAGATACGCGTTTAAATATTTCAAACGAAGAATTTCTTAAATAAAAGTAAATTTCTTAATTCGTTTTTCTATATTATTGTTTTGATGTGAAAGTGGCATAGTTAGTTTGCGATATCGTCTACACAGCACAAAACTGACGCTGAAATTGGACAGACAAAATATATCATAAAGAACAGATCAAACAACAGCAGCTTATATGCTGCACATGATTTTAAGTGCTATGATACGATAGGTATCCCCTGTGACTTAAGTCAACATATTTTATTTTTAAGATGGCTTACAACCCTGTTTCTTAGGGACAGTCAAAGAACAGTTTGGCAAGTCAGTGGATACGTATGTAACTAATAATCGAGCCGGTAATAGTAAAAATAAACATTACAAACAAAAGATAATTTGATTATAAAATCAAAACTCAGAAATATCATATTTCCTTTTTATACATTACTCACAGCACTCTGATCTCCATACAGGCTGTATTCCCCAATACTCACCAACATCAATTCTGTCTTATGTGTATGAATGTATAGAAACATCAGGTCAGTATTTTAGGTACGCCGTTACGTCACAGGTGACCTCACAAGTGTTTCCCTGCCTAATGCAAACCTTTCTTCTTGACGATTTTCCTGTGTTTCCTCTTGTTTAATGATAAAACGTCATGATTTCATATCTAATATAGTTATCGTGGACTTTTATTTTGGTAAATATGTGGTTATATGAACATGAACAAATTATTTATCATTATCCTTATTTGAATGTTCCGCAAGGCTTGTAATCTCTTCAGAAAATGTTTATTGAAGCTGATAATACACTCTCATATCTATAGTTACTCTTTTTACTTCGGGCATCCATAAACAACAGACATGTTTAGCTTTTTTAAAATGAATTCAATAAGATTTGATCAAGAACAAAACACGGGAATTTCCATCAAGGAAATTATCTTAGATATGTTCCCGAACTGAAAGTCGCTTTTATACGTTTCCCTTCGCTTCCATTCTTTGACCAACCTTACACCTAATTCATACCGCAGGTTCCAGTTAATATGATAATCAGTAAACAGTGATGGTAAGCTCTTAGGGTTTTCTAGCTTCCTCCCCCCCCCCCCCCCCCCCCCCCCCTTTTAGGGAATGTTGTGAACTGGAGGTAGTGGTGATTGACAGCTCTATAATTTGGACCCAGTAACACCAATCCCAGGACCACTCTGTGTATTCTAGAAAATTTGGTCACAGACAGAAAAAAACCTGGTTAGCTTCATCAATATATTCACTTACGAGTTAACAATCACGTAAGTGAGTTGTACCTGGACCCATCGAAGCTGAATGTTACGTCTTATCAGTTTGGAGGATTAGCCTGTTATTCATCTTTGTACAATTCATATTTTTCGTGCTTTCATCAATCATCTGTCATTTAAGGATGCACTTTTCTGAGGTTTAAATCACGTTCAAGTTTAAAGGATTATGAAATATTTCATAATTAATTATCAATTTTAAAAGAAAAATCGCATCTGAACACTGTGTCAAAAATTACAATCCTGTGTATGTATTTCTCATATGTATTTCTATTTTTGATGTAGAACTGTATTTATAATAGTAAATATGATACAATAATATGCAACAAAGTGGAAAATTACACAATATTGATATTTTGTTGTATATTTAGTGTCAATAAAACACTTTTGATTTTTGATTCCAAACAAAGGTGAGGGAAAAAAAAAACACAAAAAAATAAGCATACGGACTCCCGATTTTTGTCGCTATTTCAGAAAATGAAACATTCGTTTCTTTTAGTATATGAAATATTTATTTTAAAAAGTTTAAATAAAGCACAACCTTTTATATCAAGCATTAAATCTGAAAAAATGGTGATAAAAATAAGTATATTTTAATTAAAAAATAACGATTATTGGTTATTTAAATCGCTTTTTTAAGTTTCAGAGAATTTACTTCCTCAATTTCAAAGAAAGTAGTATTTTTTAAAAATGCTTCAAACATTCATACATATTGGATAGTACACTGTGAAGATATTGTATGATTTTATTCTGCATTAAAAATTGGAAATTCAAAACATTGCCTAAAGTTACATATTTTAAATTCGTATCTTTGACCGATCATAGCACAAAAACAAAAACACGGACATATAATTATTTTTGCTTTTTCTACTTTCTTTTCCAAAAATACACATAAGAAAAAATATCAATACTGGACCTTAAAGCGATAATGTGTAGGATTAACATATTTATTTGCATGCACAATGAAGCTGTGACCTTGAAACTTTACAAATATCTTAATCCTAATAGGATGTACTCTTTTATATGTGGTGTAAAATAAACTATTGTTAAAAACGTTTTGAAATTTTCATTTTTTGATCATTTGACCCCTGTGACCTTGAATTATGGTAAAGATCAACGATTTGCAAATATTTTGTAGCCAAGCAATTATGCTACAGATGTGCCAAATATCAAGTCTTTCTATGTCCTGGTTAAAGAGGAGGAAGGTTTTAAGTTCAATTGTAAATTTTATAGCGGCGTATCTTTGCTTTTTTTGATGCTATAAGTAACCTTGAAGCTTTGAAAAATATGTGCTGTAAAGTTACCTTTTTTGTGAGATTTGCATCTTTGACCTGAATGTTTTATCAGTAGCGAGACCTTGAACTTGAGATAGTCTCTGATAACATGTCATGGGGAACAGTTAGCTCCCACATAGATCAATTCATAGATCTTTGACCTTGACCTTTGAAATGATAATCTTGATCTCGTTTTGGTATTGTGTCCTATATTCATACTTAAATATGAACGTTTTACCTGTTTTCGTTCCTCTTGAGATAAAATGTCTACAAGATTTGTGGATAAAGGAATAATAAGAAAAACATAACGAAAACAATATGAATATCCCTCATTATATGTATAGGTGTTGAGCTCTTTGATAAGCATCAGGTTCTCAAAATTTGAAAACGATTGAAAAAAAGTCATACAATTTAAATCCGTTTTTGTCTTACTATTTTTCTAACCACAATAATTACACAGTACCTTCTTGCAGTGCCCTAAAGAAGGTGATGCCGAGCAAACGTCCCTTTATAGTAACAAGGTCATCTTTTCCTGGAACATCTCAATATTCTGCTCATTGGTTAGGTGACAACCAGAGTCAGTGGAGACAGCTGCCTTGGTCTATTGTTGGTACGTTATGACGTTCTGGACGTGAACAAAACTTATACAGATTTTACGGTTCATTCTTGAATAGATTTTTTTTTTCTAATTCAAATTATAGAAAACTAAATGCTACAACACAATTGCTCCCATGATGTTCAAGTAAAATTGTCTTCAGTATGTAACAATGCAAACACAGCATAATCTGTTTAGTGCATATTGATGTTGATAATTAGTGCTGGGAAACCTTGTTTGGCTTCGACTGACGACGTGGTATGTTACATTACAGGCATGCTGGAGTTCAGTATGTTTGGATTCTCAATGGTATGTGAATATAAGTAAATGAACATATAATTAAATGTCATTGCTTGTTAAACCTTCATATCCTATTCATTTGAATAATTAATATAATATCAGACTTGTTAAGGGTCTTAAAATGTTTCAAAGCTAAATATTAATTTATATTAAGAAATTTCATCATTATTTGTTCTTTATATATAAACTTCAATAACGGTGATGATATGAAAATAAGAATTGCTTTTGGTCGAATAAATATGTTTTGAAGTCACTCACATTATATTTGTTTTGAGATTGGTGCTGACATATGTGGATTCTACTTTGAAACAAATTATGAGCTGTGCCTTCGCTGGATGCAAGTAGGGGCGTTCTATCCGTTCTCTCGAAACCACAACGCTCGAACAGGAGATGACGGCCATTTCTTCCGTGTAAGTTTCTTTATAATTGATAATGCTATTTTTGTTCATTGATAAAGTGTTGTAAATATTAGATATACCTCTTTTAGCTGTGTGTGTCGTATCATATCAAAGCTCTAAACATATCGAGGTGTCTAACACTACATTTGGGAAGATAACGCTCGAAATATTTCACAATGTATATCTTTTTTTTTATTTTTTATTCCCCGCTTTTACCGAAAAGAGGGAAATTGATTTGCGTTTGTCATCTGTCTGTCTGTCTGTCTGGTTGGCTGGCTGTCCAAAACTTGGAGTTGTGGCCCCTTGAATAACGAAAAACGTCATTATCTGCCGTTTCCGTGCAATAACTGCAACAAATGTTAACTGATTTTTTTTCAAACTTGGTAACAGTGTTAAATGCATTAAGGGCTCGGCCAAGATTGATGACCACTTTCAGCGGACTTTATTAAGCGGAGTAATGGCCCTTTGAATAACGAAAAACGTCATAATCTGCCGTTTCTGTTCTTTAACTCTCGCAAATATTATTCGATTTTCTTCAAACTTAGTTACAGGGTTAAATGCCTTCAGGGCTCGGCCATGTTTGATGACCACTTTCAGCGGACTTTATTTGGCGGAGTAATGGCCCCTTGAATAACGAAAAACGTCATCATCTGCCCTTTCCTTGCAATAACTGCAACAAATGTTAACCGATGTTCTTCAAACTTGGTAACAGTGTTAAATGCATTAAGGGCTCGACAAAGTTTGATGACCCCTTTTAGTGGACTCTATTTGGATGAGTTATGGCCCTTTATTAATCATTATTTGCAGTTTACGCTTAATAACTACATGTATAGCAAATATTTACCAAATTACTTCAAACTTGATAACAATGTTTGTGTTGCCTCTGTCTTCCCACCCATCTCTGGCACTCTTTGGTTTTCGTGTGATAATTGCTGTAGATATTGTGCAGATATTTCAATCAAATTCCGTATGCACTTCCGTCTCATGCTTAGTTTGCCAACTAATGTGATTTGTGCATATTTACAGATAATTAATGAGGTTAAATGGATTAAATGATTAATTTACACCTTAAAAACTACATCTTCAATAAAAACTTTTGTCTTTTCTTCGAGTTTCAGGCTATACATTATGTCTCAACAGCACGATACTCACATGTTTAAACCTAACCACAATAATGTTTACCTACAATATGTCCTGCAAGCGGGGGATATAAATTCCACGAATTTGCTTGTTTTATATAGCAATAGCAGTTTTGATGTTACATGCATATCTTTTTAGCCCACCATTGTCGACTATTTTAAGTTCAAAAATCTGTCACTGGATATCAAAATAGGCTTGCACATGTCTGAATATAACATAGTCCACATCCCTAACCCGATTATTTTCAACACCAGATAGTAAAAATGTCATACTAATTTGAATAGTTAAGTGAGTACCGCTATTACAGTGTTTTGTCAATATAGCATATGGCCTGTTTGTCGATAACTACACTTATAGACATCATCCATAAGATTTTGGGGAAATTTGCTAGAGATTGAAATATTTATAATAATACTTTGATAATGTAAAACAAATGTATAATTTGTTATTCATTCATACCTTCACGTCACTTACAAGAGTAATGGTTTATGTGCCTTGTTTCTGTGTCGTTTCCAAAGAAGTCATTAAATATTCAAAGTTGACTGGCTGCACGATTGCAATACTTGAGTCAAATTCCTCGTCTTTGAATTTACCGAGTTGTTTGGCCGCTATATGTAAGCTATAACCAACAAATTATGTGTTTTTGTGTTGGAAGGGGTTTACATTATAACGTATTACATTTGTTCCTTCTCGTCATTGTGAAGGTGAAACATTTTTATATTGCTAAGCAAACAAAGAAACATAAATAGATATGGATCATTGAAGTTACTTTGTGATGTAGTTTTTGTCATATGAACGACTCATGACAGGATCAAGACCCTGCCTCGTGGGACGAAGCGTTTGTGGGGATCACACGTCATATCCTGTTAATACGCTACAAGTTGCTACCATACTACTACACACTGTTCCATGAAGCACATATCAACGGCAAAACTGTGGCCCGACCACTCATGTTCGAGTACGTATGACAAAATCGATTTTCAAATGACTTTCATAATAAAACAAGAGGAAAACAGAACATGCACAGTTATGATAAAGGTTTACATTTGCGGACTTTATGATAACAATCGATGATAATCATGACAACGTCGTCGACGATAACGATGACAATAATGATAATGCATTTCCAATAACATCGATGACGTATGCTAATGTCAACTTTAACACATTACAGGTTTCCGGAAGACGAGAATACCTGGAATATTGACCGACAATTCCTCATTGGGCCAGCTTTTATGGTGTCTCCCGTACTGGAGCAGGTATGATAGTATGGAGGATTCTATGGTGTCTCTCGTACAGGAGCAGGTATGATAGTATGGAAGATTCTATAGTGTCTCCCGTACTGGAGCAGGTATAATAGTATGGAAGATTCTATGTTCTTTCCCGTACTGGACCAGGTATGATAGTATGGAAGATTATATGGTGTCTCCCGTACTGGAGCAGTTATGATAGTATTGAGGATTCTATGGTGTCTCCCGCACTGGAGCAGGTATGATAGTATGGACGATTCTATAGTGTCTCTCGTACTGGAGCAGGTATAATAGGGCGGAAGATTCTATGGTGTTTCCCGTACTGGACCAGGCATGATAGTATGGAAGATTCTATGTTGTTTCCCGTAATGGACCAGGTATGATAGTATGGAAGATTATATGGTGTCTCCCGTACTGGAGCAGTTATGATAGTATTGAGGATTCTATGGTGTCTCCCGCACTGGAGCAGGTATGATAGTATTAACGATTCTATGGTGTCTCTCGTACTGGGGCAGGTATGACAGTATGGAAGATTCTATGGTGTCTCCAGTACTGGAGCAGGTATGATAGTATGGACGATTCTATGGTGTCTCTCGTACTGGAGCAGGTATAATAGTGTGGAAGATTCTATGTTGTTTCCAGTACTGGACCAGGTATGATAGTATGGAAGATTATATTGTGTCTCTCGTACTGGAGCAGGTATGACATTATTGAGGATTCTATGGTGTCTCTCGTACTGGGGCAGGTATGACAGTATGGAAGATTCTATGGTGTCTCTCGTACTGGATCAGGTATGATAGTATGGACGATTCTATGGTGTCTCTCGCACTGGAGCAGGTATGATAGTATGGAAGATTATATGGTGTCTCTCGTACTGGAGCAGGTGTGATAGTATGGACGATTCTATGGTGTCTCTCGTACTGGGGCAGGTATGACAGTATGGAAGATTCTATGGTGTCTCCAGTACTGGAGCAGGTATGATAGTATGGAGGATTCTATGGTGTCTCTCGTACAGGAGCAGGTATGATAGTATGGAAGATTCTATTTTGTTTCCCGTACTGGACCAGGTATGATAGTATGGAGGATTCTATGGTGTCTACCGTACTGGAGCAGATATGATAGTATGGAAAATTCTATGGTGTCTCTCGTACTGGATCAGGTATGATAGTATGGACGATTCTATAGTGTCTCTCGTACTGGAGCAGGTATTACAGTATTGAGGATTCTATGGTGTCTTTCGTACTGGAGCAGGGATGATAGTATGGAAGATTCTATGGTGTCTCTCGTACTGGAGCAGGTATGATAGTATGGACGATTCTATGGTGTCTCTCGTACTGGAGCAGGTATGACAGTATGGAAGATTCTATGGTGTCTCCCGTACTGGAGCAGATATGATAGTATGGAAAATTCTATGGTGTCTCTCGTACTGGAGCAGGTATGATAGTATGAAAGATTATATGGTGTCTCTCGTACTGGACCAGGTATGATAGTATGGAAGATTCTATAGTGTCTCCCGTACTGGAGCAGGTATGATAGTATGGAAGATTATATTGTGTCTCTCGTACTGGAGCAGGTATTACAGTATTGAGGATTCTATGGTGTCTCCAGTACTGGAGCAGGTATGATAGTACGGAAGATTCTATGGTGTCTCCAGTACTGGAGCAGGAATGATAGCATGGAAGATTCTATGGTGTCTCCCGTACTGGAGCAGGTATGATAGTATGGGAGATTATATGGTGTCTCCAGTACTGGAGCAGGTATGATAGTATGGAAGATTCTATGGTGTCTCCCGTACTGGAGCAGGTATGACAGTATTGAGGATTCTATGTTGTCTCCAGTACTGGAGCAGGTATGACAGTATTGAGGATTCTATGGTGTCTCTCGTACAGGAGCAGGTATGATAGTATGGAAGATTATATTGTGTCTCTCGTACTGGAGCAGGTATGATAGTATGGAAGATTATATGGTGTCTCCCGTACTGGAGCAGGTATGATAGTATGGAAGATTCTATAGTGTTTCCCGTACTGGACCAGGTATGATAGTATGGAAGATTCTATGTTGTTTCCCGTACTGGACCAGGTATGATAGTATGGAGGATTCTATGGTGTCTCTCGTACTGGAGCAGGTATGATAGTATGGAGGATTCTATGAAATCTGCGATGTAACGACAATTTTCGTTGCTTAATAATTATGTTTTGCAAGATACTAGACCATGAGCGTGCATGCACTAGTTTCCAACACGCCATGCACGTTGCACGCTCTTCCTGTATTGCACCAATATCAATTTTTATTGATATATTTGAAAAATGGCTAATGAACAAAGAAACTTATATCTCTAGATCTACTAATATCCCGGCAAGCTCACGATTAGAATGCTCAACCGATCTTACCATGAAGATAATTTGAAATAGTTTATGTAAGTCTATTAAGTATTGATTTCACGTGTAGATTGACGTTTTTGATAGATTGAAACGAGCATCGTGTTTAAAGCATGATGTCAGTGTTTATTGTTTATCGTCTGTCGAATTGAGAAACCAAATGTCGACTGAAAATGAAACATGTTGGAATTACCTGGCATACAAAAAAAATCGTTCAACTAACTGAGTGTAAAGGATCGCGCACATGCAGTTGGCTCTATGCATTTTATGTGGTTACTATCGTTTATTGTATTAACGATAAATCAACAAAATACATATATGCATATAATTATAATCTTTCGCAATACATATCAAGATTGGACAAGCAAAATATGCAAACTGCCAACAGTATCACAAATGATGAAAACGGGCAGCTTGTTGTGCATCTATGGACAAATAAAATATGATCTGCAAGCACTAACGGACTACCCAATTTCAATAAACACTTATGTTAGTTATTACTCGAACAAACGTTGATAACTTTTTGAATAAAGATGTTACTATTTTTCATTGTTTTCATCCCAAATACTGAGATATAGTTCGTTGCTTTTGTTTTGTTCTTCTCATTTTCCCATGAAATACTAACCTCTAAACAGTGAATTGTTTCGCATGTTTAATAATGACGTTATGATATAAAAACAGATAATGTTGATGAGTTGACTGTTTGTTGCGGTGTAGAAACATGTTATTCTTGTTGTATTTTCGTGTCGTCATTTCCGTATTGTGTATCAGGCATTCCATTACCGTAGTGTAAATTATAGTAACACCGGGTAAACAATAGTACACGTGCCTGACGATGATATGTCAACACCTGATATCGAGACTTAACTTGGAAATGTGTAATCACACGTACTTCTAAAATAAAGCTTATGATAGAAAGACATTAATTAACTCACGGAAAGACACTGACATAAGATCAGACGACTTCAAGAAGGTCGTATATGAGGCGCATGGAATGCAGACTGATGTGTTTTGTTTACCGACCTCACCTGTACATGTACGTATCACGTGGTATACGTAGTTCACAAACTCTTGTTCGCTACGACTTTTTTGTCGATCGAGTTACGCTCTGTCAGATAAATCGTTTCACAAATGCAATTACAATAACTATGTGAAAATAGTGGTTTGTAAAATATCAAGATCCCTATAAAATGCAAGTACATGTACGTGCACGTAATAGCGGCATACCATGCGAAAGCCTATGGTTACATATGTACCTGACATGTAAATATACCATGCGTAAGCGGGCACTGGAATGATGACCAAATTGTACATGATGGAGAGTAATTTTGTTTTATAAAAGAACAGTAAATTGACAATTAAATATAGTAATTTAATTTATTTCCGTCGTTTTTGGTATAGTAAAGAAATTAAGTGTCATTGTATAAAGTCTATCCCTCTGCAAAAATTTCCGTTTTTTTCAAGATAGACAACTTTCATCAGGATCAAAGTTATTGTAAAATGTAAAATAAATGAATTATAAAGACTTCTTGTGTATTTGGTTCAATTTTTCACTTTTTTTGTATGAAACTGTGTGTCCTGTTTGCTTTTAGCTTGTATTTAGTAACTTTTATCCGTCCAATTTCAATAAAAAATGTTTTTTGTAACATGTTGTAAATATTTTATGATAAATAAAATATTTGTAGGGTTGATTAGCAATGTTTCTTTTCCTTATTTTATTGCTGTAATAGTTTTGATCAATGCCACACACTCAAAAAATGTGAAAGTGTTGAATTTGACAAAAAATATCCCCAGTTTATCGGAATGCTTAGATTTTCATAAAATCATCTCTATATATTGACATAACCATTATGTGAAACTTTCATTGAATTCTGCTGGCTAATTGCGAAAGGGTGGAGTCACCTTAAAAAGATGCAACGACCAGTGTGACTTACCTTCTTCCTTCACCTAGTTTTGATACTATTCAAAAACAATTCTTCGAAATTGCTTATCAGCATCGATGATGTCTTTTGAAGGCTCATCGGTTTATGAAAAAAGTGCTAATGTTTGTCTTTACATGTATCACAGTTTGCACGTGATGTTTTTGCTTAATACACCGGCTATTAGCCAAAACGCTTCAATCGATGTTGAAGTAAAGTTTCACACGTGACCCATTATAATTTGCAGAACAAAACAACCGTCGATGGCTACTTTCCTAAAGGAAGATGGTTCTCCTACTACGATGTAAGTACTTAAAACATTTTATCGAAGTTGGTATACGAACAATTATTATATTAAGTTTGTGTTTGTAAAACTAATGTTATCACATAGCTAACCCATTTTTCTATGTCATAGGGCATGCCATAAATGTGGTATTATATACGAGTAATGTCATAAATGTGGTATTTCATAGGTGTAATGTCATAAATGTGGTATTACATACGTGTAATGTCATAAATGTGGTATTACACACGAGTAATGGAACCCAAAGGGCTGCGATTAGTCAAAACCGTGGGAACGAATTAAAACTCTAAAGGCTAGTGTCATTTCAAATTGTTCAATTCGTTTATTAAGTTCAATATGACATGGACACTCATGTTAGATCCTCTATATGTTTAGAAAAATGAAGGAGAAATGTCGATATCCCAAAACATCGCTTATGATTGTATTACTCATAAAAACATATAACACTAAATCTGAAAAAAAATCGCGGACGAAGGATGAATCGAGAGTTGTTTCTTTCATTAACTTGTTGAAGAAATGTGTGAGCTCTAAATCTTGTTTCTCGAAAGTTTCTCGATCATTTTTTATTGTCCGCATATTGATAAACCTGGTTACTGTCAATTTAGGGAGAGGAAGTAGGTCACTCAGGCGCAATCAACACACTCGATGCCCCTCTCAGCATTATTAATTTACACCTGCGAGGTGGACATATCATACCTGTGCAGGAACCGTCCAACTCTACTGTATACAGGTAGGTGACATGGAAATGACGTATGCGATGTCGTCCGGGACAAGGGTCAAACTCATGGGAGCATACCTAAACGAGTTGGTACAATACAGTTTAATGTCTAAAGATATTCATTACAGAAACATTGTACATGGCCAATCATAGTTTAAATCGATTTCAACTTCATCCATAGAACTTGTCACTTCTACACCTCATCTATTTTTTGCAAGTTGATATTTCACCTTTAAATTAAACATGTAGCTGAAGTACATTATCTTTACGTTTTACAATAACATTTGATAATTCATTCCTTTCTATGTTTATTTTTTGCAGTAGACAACGCGACTTTGGTTTGGCTGTTAATTTTGATGCCGAATTCCGTGCCGATGGACATCTGTTTTGGGACGACGGAGAATCTCCAGGTTAAGATGTGTGAAATTGATGCTTATTATGTTGATGCCTATACCTTAGTAAACATATTGCACCAAATCGATTCTTCGTCCACTGACGTAGAAGGTTCCTTAGTAAATATTTGTCTAGCACCATATGGTCGCTTCGTACCTATCAACTCTAATCTAAAGAATGAAATTCCTTTCCAACAGTGTAATCAACGAAAGAGCCGCTCAGTGACGCATTTGAATCTTGCAAATTGTTGTTAACTTTAAAACTTCTTTCTGCTATCTCATGAACAAAACAATGACGCAATAAATTGTTTTGCCGTGCTAATCCCAAGCAACCTTATAATGGGCTAATTACGCAATTATAAATAAACTTCATAAAAAAATGGTCTGAAGCATTCAATCAAATGTAGAGTATTGTTTTCGTCTAAGCTGATCTAATGCAATCACAATTTTTTTAACTCTTTTTTTTATTTTTTTATTTAACTTATTTCAAACGTTTTTGCATGAATGCTGTATTCTCATAGTATGCAATTCAGATCCTGATCTCCACTCCACTTAAGACCTGCATGAGGGCGGGATTTAAATGAGGTTTAATTGGTTATAATATCAACAATGTTATATTTTTCAGACCCAAATGAGCTGATATCACATCCTTTTCTTTGATGGAAAGGTCTTTAGGTGCTTTATCAACATTGTAAAGTCCATTACGTCTGGATTGTCAACCCTTCTCCCCTGGGGAAAAGATAAATTTTACTATAGTACTATAGAGGAAACACTTGATTTCAATATGTTTTCAATTAACTTTGTTGAAGTTATTGCTATTTGATTGCTGTTTGGTGATAGGAAAACGTAAACCCTGGCTTACATCATCTAAGACCTTAGGGGCAGGGCCCAAATGGGTCGAATTAGATCAATTTTCCGCAAACATTTTCAGATGCAGATATTCTAGAATCGTTTTCCTTCATGGATGAAAGAATGATTAGGTGCTTTTTCGACAGTAACAATTTCCATACCCTGGTTCAACCATTCCCAGCTCTTGTTTTTATCATATTATATAATTATATTATTTCATCGTTTCTGACAATTATCATCAGCTATACATGATATATGTTGTTCACATTATTTTGTCTGATAATCCATAGGCAAAAAGCCGATTCTGGATGATATGCACTGGTTGTTTCGTCACAGAACAATAACAGAAAACAGTTGAATTACAAATCAGGTGACCGTTAAGGCCCAATGGCCTCTTGCTTAACCTTGATGGATACCCATCAATCAAGCACCAAATGTTTCAGATCGTATTGTAACTATTTTTCAGAGTTAGTGTTTATCCTGAGAACCTATTTTTTTCTAGCAACATCGAGCTTGTAAATATTGGTCACAATAGAATGACCGCTGAATCAGTGATTTGTTTTATACAAAGGGTGTTACACGTGATGATTATCGTTTCCTCGTGTTTCTTTCTTTTACAGATACATTCAATCGTGGAAACTATCTTATGGTACATTTCAACGCTACCAAGGTATTTGAATACTTGAATTAGTTACCACATTGATATATTAATACTATTACTTTAAACACCTCTTGCAAACAAGTCAACACACCACAACATGTGTGTAAAGCCCATTACAGAACATCTCGTGTCATTTCCAGAATTCCAATGCGTTGTTTTGATTAATTGACCATTAATAGAACGCAGAAAGTAAAGTAGACGTTTATACTTTTTATGAAATAAACACACCTACAATGAGTACACTATTTGAATGATTCAATAAATGAATTATGTTTAAAAGATCTATCATTTCACATGTTATAAAAGGTGACGTCTTAAATACGAAGTCTTCCAAAAATTGATATATTTTCAAGAAAATGATCAAGACTTTATTGATATGTGATTTTCTGTTAACCTGCTAAAGTCATGTTTTTAGGTTGATGTATTGAGATGATTTTTGCTAATTATTAAACATCATTTCAATAGTGTGTGCTTCCATTAAAACTAATTTTAGTTCTGTTAAGAAACAAAATGTAGTGAAATATACTGAAACATCATCGCTATATCTCTGGTATTAATGTTACCACAAATGACTAATTACAACTTTATTTCCATGGAGTGACTGACGTACAGTCATTTCTTTTGTTCACGTGATTATGTTGCCAGGGCTACCAGTTTTTATTTCAATGAACACATAAAACAGGTTTTAATTGGTATTAGGGTCCACCTGAGTAAAAATGAATGTATAAATAATAATAAAGTAGTAAAATGGTATTCTGTTGATGCTATAGGGAGAAAGACTTAGCATAACAGTAATACACGATGGATACCCTGAAGCTCGCTCACTGAAAGTTGGTATGATAGAACTGTATGGCTTTATATCCTTACCCGGAGAAGTTTACGTAGACGGAAAAAGACTTCGTACAAATCAAGTCCGGTTCAAGTTTCACGTGAGTACAATGGTATTTTGTTTTCATTTGTCGTATTATCAATGCGTATGTTACATTCCAAAGTGTAAATCATAATTAACACCAGGTATAAAACCAATATACTTGTGCTTGGCGATGACATGCATGTCAACAATGTCGGGACGTTGCTAGAAAGTGTTTATTTATTGAAGCAAAGAGAGACGCTCTTTTCTGTAAAATGAAGCTTCTTATTGACTTACGGTAGACATCGATACAAAACAAAATGACTTCGAGATGGTCATAATCACCTGGTATTTATTACCAGAAAAGACGATTCCGCTGGGGAAAATATCAAAATTTGATGGGGAACACCATTAAATTGTAGTTGAAAGCATGACTTGGGGGATACATTTTGTATTAGTTAAACTTTATGAAACACATACAAATTTGCAGATATATTTTTTGCCTACGGAACCAAGGTGTATTTAAGTGTATAACTGAGTTATCAGTAAAACTATGAACTTTGCGTAACAATATTCGGCTTCTTTACTATTAAATGACGAATGTGACTTACTTTAAGTCAAATATATCCAATAAACGTGATCAAAATATCTCTGACAAAGGTTTGTTATAGAATTTGGACTGTAAGGAATGTGTCTGTATACGTAGTTAATAGATCTTTTTGACTTCAGCAATAAACTAACAAATGAGATAAATATAATTCAATTTAACATTACACCAGGGAACATTGCCTTATACAAGATTCACCAAGGGAACATCATTATACAGGCTTTGTATCACATTGTCTTATACAAGATTCACCTACGGAACATCATTATACAGGCTTTATATCACATTGTCGTATACCAGATTCACCAAGGGAACATCATTATACAGGTTTTGTATCACATTGTCTTATACAAGATTCACCCCGGGAACATCATTATACAGGCTTTATACCACATTGTCTTATACCAGATTCACCCCGGGAACATCATTATACAGGCTTTGTATCACATTGTCTTATACAAGATTCACCCCGGGAACATTATTATACATGCTTTGTATCACATTGTCTTATACCAGATTCGCCACGGGATCCTTATTATACAGGCTTTGTATCACATTGTCTTACACAAGATTCACCCCGGGAACATTATTATACAGGTTTTGTATCACATTGTCTTATGCAAGATTCACCAAGGGAACATCATTATACAGGCTTTGTATCACATTATCTTATACAAGATTCACCCCGGGAACATCATTATACAGGCTTTGTTCCACATTGTCTTATACAAGATTCACCAAGGGAACATCATTATACAGACTTTGTATCACATTGTCTTATACAAGATTCACCAAGGGAACATCATTATACAGGTTTTGTATCACATTGTCTTATACAAGATTCACCAAGGGAACATCATTATACAGGCTTTGTATCACATTGTCGTATACAAGATTCACCCCGGGAACATTATTATACAGGCTTTGTATCACATTGTCTTATACCAGATTCACCCCGGGAACATTATTATACAGGCTTTGTATCACATTGTCTTATACAAGATTCACCCCGGGAACATTATTATACAGGCTTTGTATCACATTGTCTTATACCAGATTCACCCACGGAACATCATTATACAGGCTTTGTATCACATTGTCTTATACAAGATTCACCCCGGGAACATCATTATATAGGCTTTGTATCACATTGTCTTATACCAGATTCACCCACGGAACATCATTATACAGGCTTTGTATCACATTGTCTTATACAAGATTCAACCAGGGAATATCATTATGCAGGCTTTGTACCACATTGTCGTATACAAGATTCACCCAAGGAAATTGTCTTATTATTATGCATAACCATGCGTCTACACAGGAGAAATCGGTAAAAAATATTTGATGGATTCCCTAAAATACATGTGCATCATTTTTTTATGAAACAATTCTGCGTTTCTATGGTTTTCATGAAAGACTTAACAGGATATTTATTTTTCAGATTGTCCAGATCGTCGATCTCAACATCACACTTGCGTCAAATCACACGTTAACATGGACTGTGTACTAATCCGACTGATTGGGCAGGTCAAATTGGATCGAGTCTAAAATAAAGTTAAGCGTCGAAAAAAAAAAAAGATCTTTTTCAGGAAATAAATGTCTTCTTATAGTGTCGTGAATTAATATTGCGCATTAAATACTATTTTCGATTATTACCATGGTTGAGAAAGGCCAGGATAAACATTTTGGCAATAACAACAATACATGTTTCAATCGCTACCACGTCACTGTCGCCGTATGTTTAATACTGAGTGACAATTTCTAATACGCTGTATCATCTTTGCCATTTGTGGCAAAAATGCTCATGTTTTACAGACTAAAGGAAATTTCTATATTAATCTGATGTAACTATATACTTATAATATTAATAGATGTTACGTTCGTATTAGTATTACACCTGTAATCTGGAGAATATATCTCACACCGGGAAAATAACTTGCCCTTCCATAGAGAAAACAAAGAATTTCAACAAGGATTACATTGCTAAAGGTTGACATTTCCTTAATTGTATTTGGACATTTATCGTATATGTAGATATGGCGAGAAATAACTGCTGTTGGTACACACGCAAAAGGTATATTAAGAAAGAACGTAATACCCATACTTCTTTCGTGCTTCTTTATATTTTCATCCATGCATATGTTATAAGGGAAAAGAATGGAATGGTAAAATGAAAAAAACAATAAAAAATATTTTTTATGTTGCATTAATAAACTGCATTATGTTATCTTTTCACAGTCCTTTAATTTGGATTAGAACTAAGAACATATGGCAATTATGTTATGTATAAAAATGATATGTTCAGCAATACGTATAGCCCAGACAGACGACAGTAATCATAACAATTACATACTAGATTTGATCAAGATCAAAACACGGGATTTCCAACAGGAAAATGATCAAAGATATGTTCTCGGACTGACGATCGCTTCCCTTCGCTTCCCTTCTTTGACCAACCTAACCATAGGGTCAAATTATTTCTGAACAGTCAGCATTGAAAGAAAGATGTTTAGTGTTTCTTTCTTCCGTCCCCCTCCCCTTTGTTGGGACGTTATTTACTTGAGGTACGTATTTGTGAATATCAACTGTTATTTGGGCCCAGCGACACTAAACCCCAGTACGCACAGTGATGGTCTGGTGATTGACAGCTCTGTTATTTGGGCCCAGCGACACCAAACCCCAGTACACTCAGTGATGCTCCTGGGACAATGGTGAATGACAGCTCTGTTATTTGGGCCCAGCGACACCAAACCCTAGTACACACAGTGATGGTCCTGGGGCAATGGTGAATGTCAACTCTGTTATTTGGGCCCAGCGACACCAAACCCCAGTACACACAGTGATGGTCCTGGGGCAATGGTAAATGACAGCTGTTATTTGGACCCAGTACACCAAACAACACTACATTTGATGATGGTAACAGGGGCAATGGTGATTGACAGCTCTGTTAATTGGACCGAGCAACACCTAAGTGCAGGACGGACAATGACTCATAATAATGTAGACAAACTGGTCAAAGAGGCTGAGTTTTCTGCTAGAGTTATTTCCCTTTGTACAGTTTGACGAAAGTATTTTGACCATTCTTTAAGAAATCATCTGTCCTTTATCTATTTATGTGCACTATGATATTTTGACCTTGAAACTTTAGAATTATCCTCATAAGAATGCACACTTAAAAATGAAGTGTAAAAAAACAAATATGAAAGAATTTGAAAAAATTAAGTTTTTTGGAACATTTGACCCTTGTGACCTTTAATGAAGGTCAAGGTCAACGATTTGCGTTATTTTTGTAGTCAAGGATACATGCTATGCATGTGCCGAATATATACTCTGTAGGCCTTAAGGAATTGTATAAAAAAAAAAAAAATTGAATTTTGGCGGGAAAATGAACATTTTTCAAAGTAGCATATCTTCGTTGTTTTTATGCTACCACCTGGAAACTTCGCAATACCATCCTTAGATCGTGCGTTTTTAATTGTGATAACAAAATTACTATATTTGCGATTTTCATTTTTGACCTATATTTGGCCCCATAGTGAGGCCCTGAACTTGACATTTTTTCTGATAAAATGCCATGGGGGAAAAAAGTTAGCCCCGACCATGATCTACAAGAAGTATACAAGCGTACATGCAGTACAACGAACGCTTTTGAAGTTATGGTCGTTCGAAAAACGTTGAAAAAATCTCTATTTATAGATCTCTGACCTTGACCTTTAAATGTATGACCATGATTTTTGTTCGGGTGTCATGCGATCGTTGTCCTCTATCATGTGCTGAAATATAAACGTAACATCTTTGTTTGTTCTTGAGAAAAAAGTGTTAACAAGAATCATGGAAATAAGAAGAATAAGAACTAGATTTGATCAAGTCCTCGCAATATATGGAAGTGGATATATCAATTTATGTATCGGCATTAAAAGTTATCAGTTATGTAAAATGTACATTTGCAAGCAAAGATAGTAAACCCAGGGAATGATCATAGTTCCTTGGATGTTTATATTAATAATGAAAGCATAGATAGATATAGATAGATTTATTTGGTAAAACATTGCATCAATACATAAAAGTACATCACATGGACAATACAATACATGTTTTACCGGGATAACACAGTAAAGTCACAGACTTATTTCCACTGTGGTCCCTAACATATAACATAAATACGATCATTTTACAAATACAATTACAATTCAATACATATATATATTTATCACAGGGTAATATATTGAGTACAAAATTAACATCACCACCCTATGTTCTGTGTCACATATGGTAGTATTCATATAAGTATAAAACACTAACGGTCTCTGTTGCATAAAACGCATTATGTGTTACACATAACTAGTCATAAAATATCAAGTACTCTGCTGTAAAAATGTTTTCACTCTGTTCTTAAAATTTATTTTGTTTGCTAAAGACCGTATATCAGAAGCAGTAGTCAACATCACATAGCACTAGAGAATTACACGAGGAAGATTTTTACATTGTCTGTACAAAAAATGTAGACGAGAATTTACTTTCTTTATTATGTTCTCAGCAATGAAGTCTCCTGTCAAAAATTGATCAATATCAATGCCAAGGTAGCACACTTTTTCTGAAGCTTTTATTGTTTGGCCATTATTGTTTGGCCATTTACATTTGTTTCGAAGTTATCAACTTTTTTTAGTTTTTGTCTAGTACCGAACAATATACATTCCGTCTTGCCAAGATGTAAGGATAATTTGTTGTTCACCAGCCATATATTACAGTTGGATATTTCTCTGGATAATTTATCTTTAATTTCCTCAGGATCTTTATTAGAAAACAAAATAGCGCTGTCATCTGCGCATACAATAATAATGTACAGTCGGTACTTATGCTCAGTTCCATGTCATTTACATAGTATAAAAATAAAAGTGGTCCCAGAATACTACCTTGTGGAACACCGCATGTGACTCTTTGTGGTTTTGAGAAAACATTTTTAAAAGATACAAGTTGCTCACGTGAGGACAAGTATGACATGAACCAGGATACACTTTCTATTCCCATTGCCTTCAGTTTTTCACATAAAATTTCGTGGTCAAAGGCCTTCTGAAAATCCAACAATATCATTCCAGTACATAGACCCTTCGACGACTGACATTATAGTAAACCCATGGAATATGTTCATTGTTCCTTAGATCTTTATATTTAGTCAGCAGCTTCCCTGCAATAAGAAAATTTCAAAATTTTAGGAATGAGCATACCGAAAATATTGTGGGCAAAGCATAAATTGAAAATGTTTAATTTCTTATAGCTCAATAAAAAAATTGAGAATATATGGAAGTGGATATAACAATTTATGTATTGGCATTAAAAGTTATCGATTATGTAAAATGTATTAATAACATTTGCAAGCAAATGGAAATAGCATCAAATGATTTATATAATGCATTACTGAATTGGATTATAAACATAGCTTAATTTGCATAATTTTAAAATGGGTGCAATTGATCATAGTATGCATCAGATATTGCATCTAATGTGAGTATGCAAACATGCTGTTTTGGTAGGAATTTAGCATGACACTGATTGTAATGATATTTTGATGTGTCTCCAATGTAATAGGTAACGTGAAATATGTGATATTGTGTGATATTTTATCTGGTAGTCTGCTGGCGTTTGTAGAAAATCTTAGTGAACTGTAATTTATGAGAACATGTGGCGTGTGTACATTTTCTGTACATACTCTGTATGTCACTGCCTAAGATGTATGTTTTCCTGTTTGAAATGATCTTAAATAGGCAATGGATGTGTTCAATCATTTTGTACATGTACTGTTCTAGTACAGATTTAAATGAAATGGTGTACTTACAATGTGTGAATTCTAATTCCAGTCCTTTGACTGTGGTATTTGGAATGAATTCAAAATTGGGAAATACCCCTTCTAAGAGAGGCAATGAAATGTTGAGAAGCTTTTCATTTTCTTGCATCTCATCACTAGGGTTGCTTCATCGCTGCAATGGAAATTAAGCAGATAAGTCATACGATAATAAAAATGTATGTTGAGACATGGAAAATTTACATTAAATGGAGTGGGGTTGATATTTAGGTAATTGAAAGGCCATCAACGATGTGGTGCGGAAAATAGTTGGTGGTATTGTTGGCAACAGTAGGATAACATATGATGCAAAGCAGTGGGACACACAGAAGCAAAGCTTTTTTGAAAGGCAATAACTACTTTGTAATGATTGGTAAAAATATCTGGTTTCAGTTACATTTGTGTTCAGATAGGTATAAGTAGGAATGGAAAACATTAGTCTGATATAAATAGGAAACATGCCAAATATGATTATATCTAGTCGGATGACAAAATTTTGTAGGAGATGGGGGGCGTTACATTAAATATATGAAAGAATTATGCAATATGTACATAATGTAGATTTATTACATATATGACAGCAAGCAACAATTCATTGAAAACTTTCAGCAGGATGTGATTGGACAAAGTGGCTGGAGTTGGTGGCCATGAGGCGATTTGAATTAGGGACTGTGTTTTGGTGTAGAAGATGGCGTTAGCACCGATACATACTCGTCAATGGATATCGCATCTATCGTGCCCTCAAAAGGCACATCGTCTGCAATTTCCTGAAAAGAGAAATGGGAACTCATTGATGTAATTGTTCTGGGAAATCAATTAAGTGTATTATGAAGCATAAAGGATTTGGCGATGTGAAATGGCAATAAGTGGGCAGCCACATGCAGAGACGCCTTTTAAAGAAAGTTTTACTTGCATGGGTCACAATGCAAAGGAGACAACATCTTGTATAAACAGTAGTGTTGTTCCAAATGATCGATTTAGCCCGACTGCGTGAGACACAAGTGCAAAACTTGAGTCTTAAAATCTCTCATCTCTTGAACAATTATGGGGGGAATTCTTGTGTGTCGCCAAGTTGTTTGTTTTGGCATCGCCCCACAGGCCGATTGTGGCAAGTCGTTTATGAATTGGCATTTCACCGAATGATAATGATAATCAGTCAAGTGCCTTTGAGGCAACATGATTAACATTTTCAGGAAGGAAGCTTTAGGGCTATTACCAGTATAAATGAGGATTTCATAAAGCTGTGTGGAAAAGAGTTGATTGTGGACATTTTTGCCATCGTCTAGAATTTCACTTTGTCTCTTTGCTAATGGGGCACTTGTATTCAGAAGTGAGCAGAGTTTTATGATTCATACTGTAACGGTTGTACAATTTGTCGAGTTGGCCTCTTTCCTTCCTCCAAACTCGGCAATCGTGATGCACCCAACGACTACTGTCGATCCATTAGTGGGGAGTGGTAGGTCCACTTCCTCCCCCCCAGAGTTTCACAGCGAATTCCTGGGCCCCGCCGTCTTGTAGGCGGAGAACTTTCCTCCTCGACGTTTCCGTCGTTAGGACATCTGATGTCTATGTTATGAAACAGATCATGAAATTTAATGCCAGCTTTATATTATGGGAATGGGGTTATGATCATGAGCTGGAATTGGGAAATAGTAGCATAACATGTATAGATTTAAGAAAATGTTGTTGTTTTGAAAATTGCAAAGTGATAAGCGAACAATTTTTCATTTAGCTATTTTTTCCAGTAATATGTGAAGGTTTCAATATCTTGCAGTAGCACGGAAATTTGTGGAATGTATATCCCCCGTTTGCAGGACATTATTGTAGGTTAACAATATCAAAGTTTGGTTTAAACATGCAAGTGTCGCGCTGTTGAGACATAATGTATATAACTTTAAACACGAGGAAAAAAATGACTTATACAGAAGTTAATGCATTGAACCGTGGTAGAAAGTTTGACGGAAATTGGATAATATATGTTGCAGTTATTGCACAGAATTGGGAGATTATGACGTTTACTGTTATTCAAGGGTTCATAACTCTGATAAATAAAGTCCGCTGCAAGCGGTAAATGAACTTGGCCGAGACAGAAAAATATTAACCCTGTATAAACTAAGTTTTAAGAAAATTGGTTAACATGTGTTTCAGTTATTTCACAGAAACGGGGAGTGACAGACAGACAAACCCTAATTAATATCCGCCGTTTTGGTGAAAGGGGGGGGGGGGGATAAAAATGAGATGGTTTCAATAAGCACATGAATTTGCAGAGTTTGTCCTGAACCAATTTCAATGTGATGTTATATATGTATTTAGATTGAGATTAGATTCTTGGACATGGCTGTTAATAGGACGTTAAGCAAAATAATACCAAACCAATCATGGACGGGATACTATGAAAGCTCCACATAGAGTATTATGCCTGGAAAGTTGTAAAAAGATATTTTTTAATTGTTTATGCATTGCTGCAACAGGGTTTACACAAACCCGACAAAAACCCCTGAAAGTGGAAGCACCAACAGGAAATGGTTCGTTCTGTACAAAAATAATAATGGAATATTAAATGTGATGAAGTCAAACTTATTACAACTTACAGACACCAATGTTCCCAAGAGGCTTAGGCGCCTCGGAAATCGTCACAACTGCCGGTTCCAGAAAGTCCTCCTCCACTTTCGGATCAAATTGGAACGGCCCACATGCCATAATCTGTGGAGAGCATCATTATATAAAGCATTTGTGTAAGAAATGGCTAGGGGACGATGCGATATATTTTTATTACATTAATGAAACAAGAGGCCCAATGGGCCTGCATCGCTCACCTGGTATTAATCCCACACTTGTAATCTCAAAAGTGGACTAAAATACAGCTACAGGCAGAATATAAGTGTTTGATTCATAAGAACCTATTAAAAGATTTAAACACATGATGCCTGTGACCTTGAATGTCAAACAAGGACATTAGGTTGAAAGTGGGTCAAGGTCATTCATTTGACGAATTTGGTAGCCCTTCATCCCAGCAAGCTACAGGCCCAATATCAGTACCCTAGGCCTTTTGGTTATTGAGAAGAAGTCGTTTAAGATTTTAACATATTTGACACCTGTGACCTTGAACCATGTCAAGGTCATTCATTTGAACAAACTTGGTAGTCCTTCATCCCAGCATGCTACAGGCCAAATTTCAGTATCCTGGGTCTTTTAGTTATTGAGAAGAAGTCGTTTGAAGATTTAAAGACATTTGACCCCTGTGACCTTGAAAGTGGGTCAAGGTCATTCATTTGAACAAACTTGGTAGCCCTTCATCCCAGCATGCTACTGGCCAAATATCATCACCCTAGGCCTTTCGGTTATTGATAAGAAGTTGTTTTAAGATTTTAAGACATTCAACCCCTGTGACCTTGAAAGTTGGTCAAGGTCATTCATTTGAACAAACTCGGTAGTCCTTCATCCCAGCATGCTACAGGCCAAATTTCAGTACCCTGGGACTTTTGGTAATTGAGAAGAAGTCGTTTGAAGATTTAAAGACATTTGACCTTTGTGACCTTGAAAGTGGGTCAAGGTAATTCACCCTTCCACATTGTTGTTAGCAACGCGGTTGCTATACAAATTCAGCCAATCAGAGCGCGGGTTCGATTGTTGGCCATTACCTCCGACAACTTTGTCGGACATTGACACGAGGGTAAATACGAACGGCAGTGAAATAATGGTGAAGAAGTGCTCCTGGGGAACCTGCAACAGCGACAGCCGATATGCAGAAAGATTGGAGAACGATGTGACATTTATTCTCTTTCCAAAACCCTAAAACCAACCTAGAAACATGCCTGAAATGGGTGAAGGCTTGTGGACGACCCCATTCGCAGCTTAACGCAACAAATATAGATAGACACAAGTTTGTTTGTTCAAAGGTATGTTTATATCCCGATATTAGAAAATATAATGTAGTAAAGCAGAGTATATGGTTGACCAAACAGGCAATACTCACATTTATATATAATCCTCAATTTCATTCATATGTTTTTAATATGTCTCGAGCAAAACTTGTTATGACACTGTGTAGAGCTATCGGTCCAACACAGGGGCATGCACAGCGGAATCATCATTTCTTATTTTGATGTCTTGTGTTCTGCTGGTTTAATTCATACGCATATAAAGAGATGCGGGTGTGCAAGCAGCAAACACATATCAATTATTATCTTTAATCTTAATAAAACCAACATTTTGTTGACCCATTAGTTGTTTACATTACAGCTGTATTACATGCCCCTATGTCAACAAAACGAAAGTAGAAGATACTTGTTTACTGTTTACCGTTAGACTTTAACGAGAGTACATGACATGTACAGGGAGCAATCAATCATGTGATCTCGATGTTTTTTTAGAAAAATCACAGAAGGTTGGCGTTACATATACATGTATGCACAATATTACTCAGTCAGTACTGTACTGACAGTACTCTTGATAAAGAAAAATACACAGACGGTAGGGTTGTTATCTTAAATATTATGTTATGTTACTGATATAATGGTTGCAAGTGACATAAAAAAAAAATCCATGAAAAATATGTAACAATCCAAAGAAGAAACTATTAATTTGTCATGATACTGTTCATGATATATCTAATTTTGTTATGTTTATAAAGCCACACCTCCCTTTTCATTCTGATTTTACAAGTCATATATACTTCTGGTTTGTTTCAGCATTTAATGAGTGAGTTGGGACCATCAGAAGAATACGTCGATCCTTTGCCAGCTAATGGAGGAGAAATAAAAAGTGCCGCCTTCATTGAAGACTCGGGCATTCTGTTGGGCGAGTTAATTTGACCAAGAAAACTGCTAAGGAATCTGCTCTTATAATGAACATTTCAATTTTGACCATAATATTATTTTATGTATCAGTACATTTGTAATTATGATCAGTTTTTCAGTGCTATAGATTTTCCAAGTAGAAAGTATTGTCCTGATAGGAAATATGTTGCAGTGAATCAGATAAGCTATAATCGATTAACTTCTTAATACCTTGGTGTTTAAAAATTTTGATAAACAAATTGTTATTCCCAAAATGTCAAGTGTGCATACATACAAATTGAAATAGACATTCTAAAGTGAGATTTTTTATATAAATTCATCCAGGGCATGTAGTTATACTGTAAGTGATTGATTTTATTGAAAGATTTATCCCTTTCTAGTTTCTAACCAATGAGTCTTTGGTGGGTTTTTCAACCAATTCTCCATGTCTTAATGTTGTGATATATCAAAAGAAGAATACATTGTGATCATATTGTAAATAATTATGGTTACACCTAAATTGTTATGTCTTGAAAACTCATAATAAAATAGTTTCTTCATTTCTTTATTGTCAAGACACAGCATTGAACTGAGCAATGATATGGACGATCCCCAGCCCACTTCAGTCCCAGTTAACACTCCAGACAGTACTGGCCATGTATCAGCACCACAGCAAGAACATGATCTTGTACAAACTGATGTCCAAGGTATAGATATGCTTTAGTATAAAGCTGAGATAAATTTTGAAAATGGAAAGATACCAAAATATCATTTTATCTTTAAAACCAGAAACTGAACTATGCACTATACATCAAACTCATTTGGCATGTAATCTCTATATGTATATAGTCCTAGAACACTTATGGTATTGTTGTGTACAATTTCAATTGTATTGGTTTTCATTAAATATTTAATACCAGTTTTAACTGGAACAAAATACAGTGAAGCCTGTCTCGTCCGACCCCTAATTATTCAGACACTTTACACATAATGCTGTAATCCCATGTGTTATGAAAATAATAGTGTATGACCTGTGTATTTAGACTATTGACAGACTATTTTTCTGTAATCTTACCAGTATGTTATGCCCCAGTGAATGTCAGGTTAGACAGGTTTCACTGTATACATGTATAACTATTATCAATTAATACAATTTTAGAGACTAGGAATTGCAAACCAATATATTTTAAAGGCTTCAAGTTCTAATGTGAAATTGTGGCAATATCAAAGTATGTGTGTACATTATTATTGGGTTTGCTCAGTTGGTGTGATTTAGGGAAAGCTATGGGGTATACCTTATCTTTTGAGGTATGGTAAAGCATGATGCTTGTAGAAAAATGACAGCTGAAGTAATATTTTGGTCATAAATGGAATATCAGGATAAATTCTCTCAAAAAACAGTTATTTTGTTGTGAACACAACAAGGTCACACCATGGAGCACCTGTGACTAGCAGTTAAGCAGTTGTCCCTGTATTTGAACATAGTAGTTGTGTTTTCTGTTCATTTTTACAACATTGTTTTCATAACTAGGTACACAATTCTGGATCACATTGCAAGCTTCAGTAATACTCATCTGCCTTGCTACAAAGGGACATTTTATTTCCACAATACCAGTCTCCCCTCTGTCACATACTTCACCATCAGGTGTGGCAGCTAGATGGGAAAAATCATTGTTTATTACTAACCCACAATCATGGACATGTATGTTTTAGACAGACTTTTGACTGACATATTTTTCTCTGGCAATTTTCCCCCTACTAATACCATAATCTATTGCTACAGAAGAGAATGTTTTTATTGTAAACAAATCTCTTAGCATAGCATCAGTAGGACCTTTCTTTCCGTTTACAACTTTGAACATCTGAGATGCTGTAAGTCTTTTCTCTCCGAATCTGTTCCATAGGGTGTAAGTACTTTGGGACCGTGTTGCCTTTTCCAACATTGCAACCTTTGACATTTCCACCAAATCTTGGTAACAAGGTGGCAACCTAACTTTTACTGGTTGGGTATAAATCATTTCTCAGCAAGACATGACATTGCCATTGTTAAAAGCAATGTCATTCTTCTGAGACTGAAAATAAAATAAAATCAGCTGAATTTGATTTATTTATAGAACTTTTTTTCAGGAACATCTTTGGAACTGCTATCAGCAGCAGCTGAAATCAAGAGGCTACAACAACAAGTTCATCAGTCTGAAGCCTTATTCAATGAATACAGAGAGTGGTATGAACAACATGAAGCTACATTGGGAAATCCTGTAAGTGATGACAAACCCAAACCACTGACTGTTCAGGGGATTTTAAAGGAGGAATCACAGATTCAAGGATTATTTGAATATTATACAGGATTCAAATTCTCAACATTCCATGCCCTACTTGACTTTCTCACTATTCAGGCCCCACAATACCATAATAACAGGAAAGACATAGTTAACATGGAGTGCGAGGATAAACTGTTGTTAACATTGATGAGACTGCGACACAATTTTGGTCTTAAAGATCTGGCTTTTATTTGCTATCTCCACTCAAGCAGTGATTTGCAGAACAGGATGCGAACCTCTGGCATACCGTGAAACTTTGTAAGTTCGCAAGTCCCTGGCGCAGATGGAAGAAACTCGTAAACTAGGCCTACTGCACATCAGATCTTGTCACTCTTAGATATTGACGAATGGAGGAAGGGTAATACTATATAATTTTGGGAATGGGGCATGGGGTAATAATGTACTGATGATTTGTTATCAACACAGAATTAATGCTTTGTCATTAAAAAGAGGACAAAAGGGAGGGATACATGTCTATGTTATGCCTTTATGTAAGCTGCTATTCACTTCATTTGCAGAACTTGGACGAGTGCATTAAAGGAATAATTAAATATAATTAATATGACTAATGTTTTAGACTTTTTATTTCTTCACTGTAAACAGTACATTTAGGAACAAATGTTTTGAATAGGGCCTACTCCCTTATTTTATTTGGATGTAATCGCACAGTACAGCAACAGATGTCGGAGATGACTGTTAACGTTATCAATGTCCACCTTTTGTTATATATAATTTTTACATTTTGAATGACTCATTGACTGCCATGATTGTATGTTAGGCCTGCACTACAGTCTGTAGTTTAGGGTACACACATATATATAGGGGGTTCATATATGATCATATTGCTATAGGTAAGAACACACATAAACAGTTTAACACCAGCTTGTCATACTCGACAACTTTTTTAAATGTCCATCGGGGAGATTAAAACAAATGTATGTACTGTACACCCTATTAGGAAATGGCATATTTTGAGCTGTTCTTTCAGATGAAATTTTAGCAAATTCACTAGTTTAAATTGCTCAATTTCTTCTCTTGGCCTAGCACCCACTATCACATGATATGATCTTCAAATAAATGAAGGTGGTCATTACTATGTAGATGTAAAACTTGCGAGTCTCCCTCCTAAATAGGGAGAATTGCCAAGTATTGAGCCACGGATACCGCTATTTAAAAAACGTCTGAACAAGGAAACCAACGTACATCACTGCATGATATTTTGAACAACCGTTTAATTAAAACAAAAAGAAAAACAGAACTCGACAGACCCAAACTGGATAATTACCCAGCTGAACAGTATGCGTTCTTAACACACTTCTTTGTTAAGCCTACTGTACATGTAATGTTAACAAGTGTGGCTTCTCCCCCTTTCTCATGCTTCGGTAGCATCTCCATCCAACTGCCACCTCCACTTGGACATCATTTTTTGTTAAATTTAGGTTGTGGACATAGCCCTCTCTAAAATAAATAGATCCCCTGGATAAACATTTTTCAGAAATGTTTGCATCTTGAATGTATCCCATACAAAAATCATCTGGAATGTCCCCGAGTCCTGCAACAGTCGCTGCTGCCATCGCCATGGGCAAAATTTTACTATGGCTTGTTTACATTTGTTGTTGGATTATGTAGTCACATGACTTTGGTTGCTACGTGGGGGCGGGGCATGGAAGGGTGAATTCATTTGAACAAACTTGGTAGCCCTTCATCCGAGCATGCTACAGGCCCAATATCAGTACCCTGGGCCTTTTGGTTATTGAGAAGAAGTTTGTTGAAGATTTTAAAACATTTGACCCCTGTGACCTTGAACATTGGTCAAGGTCATTCATTTGAACAAACTTGGTAGTCCTTCATCACAGCATGCTACAGGCCCAATATCAGTACCCGGGGGCTTTTGGTTATTGAGAAGTTTGTTGAAGATTTTAAAATATTTGACCCCTGTGACCTTGAAAGTCGGTCAAGGTCATTCATTTGAACAAACTTGGCAGCCCTTCATCCCAGCATGCTACTGGCCAAATATCATCACCCTAGGCCTTTTGGTTATTGAGGCCAGGTGAGCTAAAAATGCAGGATGTAAAAGCTTAATGAGCAAAATGCAAGGATAGACAAAATATACATATATATATATATTTGCATTTGTTTTGTCATGCATCGCCTAGTGTGTTAAAATATGCAAATATGGTTCTATGAAAAAGTTGATATTGTAGGATGTTTTCATGCAGCATTTTTTGCAATTTTTGCAAAGTGATATATATATATATATTTGGCCCCTTTAAATGTATGTGGTACATGTGACACCCCCCAAAAATGGCACAGTATTATCGACAGTTGGCATGCTGATCATGAGCAGTACAATGGAAATAGGGAAGTTGATATTAGCCATGTGCAAATGAGCCAAATGCATAGAAAATAATATGTGATAATATTTAAAAAATAAATTAAAGTAAACTTACCATTGACTTTTGTGTAGCCCTTACGAATTCCCAAACTACACAATTTCTGATAAGGCAGAAGCTGCCGACTGGTGTCTTGGGGGTCATCGTGGTAGGAATGTACATAGTTTTGATGACAAACGTTCTATTCTCGAGAACATCGATAGATGAGGACGGTGCCCCAAATTTTGATGTCCTTTGTCTGGGCGCTGTCAGTATCTTAACCTTGATGTTAACCTGAATAGGACATAATTGAAACCATGAAGAAACAAATATTGAGTGTGGCGACAATTTATTGTTGCGAGATATCTGGAACATATACAGTGACCACATTTCGGGCAAAATACAAATGACCGTCACTGTGTTTTTCCTAAATGTGTGTTTATCACGGGCTATGGGCGTCTTGCTCACACAAAATTATATAAGGAGAATTAGCGCAAGTGTTAGTATATATTTCATATGTGATAAAATAATGACACAATTTCTATGATTTGGTTACGTGAAATATTCATTTGTTCACATATCAATGAATATGGAATAATCTTACAAAGAAATGGATGTGTGGCAGTGTTCTTCGCAGAATTTGTTTAATGTGATATAATTTATTTTACATAAATAATTACCAGTACTTAATAATCTTGACATTACATTATTATTTTCGATATCATGCTCGTTCTTTTGTGATTAATTCATCGTTGACCCCTACCGAAATACGAATGTTGACAGTTTTTGGTAAAACAATGTGAGACAAAAAGTTGAGCTTGATATTGTTAAAGAAATATATGGGTATAGGTTATTATTCAATTCGAGCCCGTGGAGTTCACCTCGAAATCCTAATGGCTCCAAAAAGTAACAACATTTCATACGGGCCCTTAGTCGAATACATGTACTGGTTGTGGTTAATATTTAAAAGGCAGAATTGGAGAACAAGATCGTAGAAGTTTGTAAAAAGTTTTTTAAAAAGATCAATGGCAATAACGAACACGTCATATGACTTTATGGGGAAATGTTTCAGAAACAATAAATATATCCAAGAAATCGGATGGCCATCTCCTATCGACGACTAAAACACTTTTTTTTAATGAAGACGTGAAAAATGAGAATATTTTAAAAATAGCTGACGATTGACCAAACGGCGAGGATTTAAATTTGACTCTTTTCCTCATTACATAGCATGGGTCAAATTTAGCCTTGACCACACTCTATCAGCAAAATATAATAAAACATAGTACTACCTCAACTTATGGGAGATATGGCTGTTTTAAAATGGTAAAAAAATCAGTTCTTATGTCATATGGTGATCGGCCATATTGAATTTTCAATGAAGATGACAATACTTCAAAGGCATCTTCAGACCATGACCTACAACATGTGAAAATAGCGATCATATACCAGGTGTCATTTAGAAGGCTGTGACAAGATTTGTGCAGAATAATAATAATAACAGGTGGCCCAGAGGGCCTGTATCGCTTATCTAGAAATGTTAGCAAAATTGAAGTTAAAAAAGCATTATGTCACTGAAAGTGCACATGTATTACATGGATAGTCAGGGTTTTTATTTATATGCAATTGAACAAAATCCTGTCATTCTTAAAATAAAAGGGGGATTTGGAAGTATTTGCTATGTTTCCCCTATTGGGGCCCGCCCCTCTGTCCCCAGGGGGGTCAGACCTATTGTTGGTACAAAATTAGGTCCCCTTTACCCATGGATGCTTTTGACCAAATGTGAACATAATCCTGTCATTCCTACAGATGGATTTAAAAGCTATTTTCCTCTTTGGCCCTGCCTTTCTGCCAAAGGGGGGTCACACCCACTGTTTATACAAAATTGGTTTCCCTTCTACCCCGGGTCAGTGTTCTCTCCAGGCTGTTTTAGCGAAACGGTAACCGTTACGCATGAAATTTGAGCCGTTGCACAACACCATTTGAATGCTACGCATGCATTGGACAGTTACACATAAAGTTTTCACAAATCATGATAATTTCATCTCCCCTTTCCTATCAGACTCACCTTCATTAGACTAGCTTTTATTGTTCCCTACGATCGATACGTTGGCCTGATCAATGATCTCTGGCCTGCGGGTAGATTTACCTGTGCCTTCGGATAATAATAATAATATACAGCATTTATATAGCGCCCTATATAATTTGTAAAATTACTCCAAGGCGCTTTAAAACATATGGATAATAGTAATGGTTAAAATTGTGAAAACAAACAACAAAGGCTTGCAATCACTTTCATACATTTAACAAGCAATGTGCACATAATTGAACAAATAATAGGGTGGTATTTACATGACGTCTTTGCAAAGATTCTAAAATGCAGACGTGAAGAGGTGAGTTTTTATGTCCCTCTTGAACTTGGCCAGGGTATTCGACTTCCTAATCGCAGATGGTAGGCTATTCCACAACGTAGCCGAAACCCTCCCAAAGCATTTGTTTCCGTAGGTCACAGTACGAGATTTTGGGACACACAACGAAGATTCTGACTCCGACCGCAGTGATCTTGACGGCTGATACACCGTAACAAGTTCCTGTAGGTACTGAGGAGCTGTTCCATTCAGTGCCTTGTATGTGTATACCAGAATTTTGTACTGCGACCTGTATCGTACAGGTAACCAGTGCAACAAATAAAGCGCAGGTGTGATGTGCTCTCTCTTTCGAGTACGAGTAACTAGCCGTGCTGCAGTGTTCTGAACCCTCTGCAGACGACTAGTTAGTTTGTCAAATATACCACAGAGCAGGGCGTTACCATAATCCAACCGAGAGGTAACAAGTGAATGCACCAAAATCTTGCATGCATCTACAGTTAGAAACTGACGAATACAGCCGATGTTCCTGATCTGGTAGTAACAGGATTTGGCAATTGCGTTCACTTGTTTCTCCATGTTCAGAGAACTGTCAAAGTATACCCCTAGGTTTTTAACAGCTGGAACAGTCTCAATAGTTCTGGCACCAACCTTGAGCTGGAGAGCCATTGTTTGCTGACACTTTGGGGAAAAGACGATTAGTTCCGTCTTTTCCTGATTAAGTTTAAGCATCTTGGCGTTCATCCAGATACTGATATCTGTCAGACAAGCTTCCAGACTTTCTGAGACTGCATTCCAACTGTCCTGTGGTTTTATGACCATGTAAATTTGTGTGTCATCAGCATGGCAATGATAGCGAAGGCTATGGCGACGACAAATCTCTCCAATCGGTTTGGAGTACATACAATATTTTCGTGGTCCTAACACCGACCCTTGAGGAACCCCGAAATCTAGTACTTTGTCATGGGAGGTGGCGGATCCGATGGCAACACACTGTCGTCGTTCACTCAGGTATGTGATCGACCTACAGGTGTGAAACGTGAACATTAGGGGACCACAATTACGAGCGTGTAATTCGTTTGATTATAATTAATGATGTATGTTAATTATCAAGGCTTCAATCTACGTTCTGAGTTTCATATGCGACTGGCAATTACACCAAAATAAGAAATACAAACACAGAAGTTGGACAGTACAACCTTGTCTTCAGCAAAATGGCAAACGTCTGCTGACCTACCTTTTGTTGCATTGTTTTCGGCCATCAAATGTTAATGGTTGAACTTTGTTATCTATGCGAGTATTTTTATCAACAAATGACAGCTGATACAACTTTTAGAACATGAAGCTGTAGCCTTCACCTTGACTGAATGAACTTGCATGACCTTAAAACTGTCTTGAACAATTGATGTATGAAATTTAGAAATGAAATTTCAAGAAATATGGTTGAAAACTTAAGAAATAATTGCTTTCATTGACATTGATACAATCTTGTGTGCAATCCCTCTCATATATATATCAACAAGATTTAATATCAAATGTTGGACGAGGTAAAATCGAGCGAAATTAACAAATATCAAGTTACATATTAAAACTTTTATTTGATTATATTGATCATAAGCACTGTTAAAAGTACAATGTATACCAGGGATCTTACATTTCTTTTACTGCTTAACATTTGCGTTGACTTTTAATTCATTGGACAAAAACTAAAAGGAAGCCATGACCAGTATTTCTATCTTTAAAAACATATAGTAGGGGCTGTTCAATCACATTCGTCAGGCTTGCAGCATCAATATTCACAGATTCAATCTGTCCCAAGTAAAGATCACTGACTTCTCCATTAAGGAAAAGTTTGCGAGGAAAGCATTTGAACTACATTTGAACTATTCGCTGATGGAAGGATCTGTGGACTCGGCTTTCATGTGTCTGAGAGAAAATGATTTAGTCAGAGGTTCCTCCTCTATAAAGTAACTGACAGATTTCAAAATGTCATGTCACTGTTGGTATAGTTCTTGCAGCCTTTTGAAAAAGTTCATGAAGTCCTCAAAGGTATGAGAGAGTTGGTACAGTTCCTATTTCTCATCCTCCTTTCTCCCATCAATAACCATCCCTGTCTGTTGTAATATTGATTGCTTTCCCCCCCTAAAATAGAACATAGTTACCATATAATTTCTGCACCAGCAATAATGTTTAGAGATGATATTCAAACANAGGTATGAGAGAAGGGGTTCAGTTCCTATTTCTCATCCTCCTTCCTCCCATCAATAACCATCCATGTCTGTTGTAATGTTGATTGCTTTTCCCCTAAAATAGAAGATAGTCACCAAATAATTTCTGCACCAGCAATAATAATGTTTAGAGACAATATTCAAAAGAAATAGGAGGCATAGCAGTATGATGAGCTTGTACAGTGAGAAATAAGGCATTACAGCTTAGGAATTCATTAAAATGGTTCACAATCATTTCAGTAAGTCAATCTCTTTGGTAGCAGAACTAAATATAAAAAAAATGTACATTAAAGACAACTTATAACACCACATCTCATGGCGGCTTAAGACACCTTAACTGGTTTCTTAGATGGTAAAACATGTGTACATAAACAAGGCCATCCTGGAAGCATATGTGCATTCATCTCTTTGTAATCGGCAATTGTCTATATGGTTATAGGGTGGGGATCTCAACTGTTTCCAAGCTGTGACTAAGAAACTAGGTCCCTAGGGGTTCGGTCAGACCCCAGGGTCTATTCTAATATTGTGACTGCATTCGTCTCTTTTGCCCAGCATTTGTATATATAGTTTTTGAGTGGGGATCTCAGCCGTTTTAAAGTTATGGCCCAAGGACTATGTTTCCAAGGGTGGGGCCAGACCCTAGGGCCATCCTGGAAGCAAATGTGCATTCTTCTCTTTATACTCAGCAATTGTATATGTGGTTATATGGTGGGGATCTCAACCATTTCCAGGCAATAAACTTTTTTTGGTCCCACCCCTTAGCCCGGGGGGTCAGCCCCACCATTTGTACAATTTTGAATCCCTGCCTCCCATGAATGCTT
>NW_018408377.1:89978-94240 GCF_002113885.1 Mizuhopecten yessoensis | reverse complement strand
AAATAACCCTTTTTGGCCCCGCCCCTCAGCCCCCTGGGGGGTCAGCCACACCATTTGTACAATTTTGAATCCCTGCATCCCATGAATGCTTTTGATTAAATATGATTGATATCCAGTGCATAGTTCTACAGAAGAAGTCGTTTATAGCAATCTAGCCAAATTGCCCCCTTTTTGGCCCCGCCCCTCAGCCCCCTGGGGGGTCAGCCCAACCATTTGTACAATTTTGAATCTCCACCACCTAGGGATGCTTCCAGGCAAATATGGTTGATATCCATCTCTTAGTTCCAGAGAAGAAGTCGCTTAAAGCAATATAGCCAAATTGCCCCCTTTTTGCCCCGCCCCTCAGCCCCCTTGGGGGTCAGCCCCACCATTTGTACAATTTTGATTCCCCACCACCTAAGGATGCTTCCAGTCAAATTTAGTAAAATTCCAATCAGTGGTTAGGAAGAAGAAGTCGTTTAAAGAAATTGTTGACGGACGGACGACGGACGGGCGACGGACGCCACGGTATGGCATAAGCTCACCTTGGTCCTTTGGACCAGGTGAGCTAAAAAGGTACCAGTAAAAACAAAACAAAATTATCTCTCTTTTTATATATTAGCCTTCGAATTGAAAAGGCCGATAAAGTTGAAACAGTACTCTCGTGGAAAACGAAGGAAATATTTTCTTGAACCACAGTGAAAAAGAGGACAGTTTAAACACACGCACCTAGATATTCACGACTTTCATTAATACAAAAGATGAAGCAGTACATCACTCTAGACTCCCCTTGTTGTTTCCAGAAGAAAAAAAAATAACCAGGAAAAATGGAGATGTCCATTGCACTCCTTTGTTTTGCTTACAGTGTGCAAATGTGCCTACTATAAGCTAATAAGCTTTCCATGTGATGGTTTTGTTTTTTATGTGCTGTACCCAAATGTGCTTAATGTGCTTAAATTACCAAGTGCTGATGTGCTTACCGTGTGCAATGTGCCTATTATGTGCAAAATGCTTTCCAAGTGATAAACTCTTTTTCTTTGTTAACAGTATAGTACATGTATGTTTATTTTTTATTTTTTTCATGTTATAATGTTTTGGTTTCTATTATTATACTCATGTTTTGTTCAAACACAAGCTCTTTGTAGCTTATTGCAAAATTGACATAAAATAAATATTGTTGTATCTTGTAAGTGCTTAAGGATTTTAACAGTAGTTTTTGGGAAAACCTTTACCCCAGTATGAGATTTTTTTTACACCTTTTGTCATAAACCAAGTCATGTCCAGATTTCAGACAGAAGATACTTTAAAATTGTACAAATCAGAAAAGGTTAAAAAAAAAAAAATATTTCCATTTTTTCTGCGAAGAATTATTCTATCTCTCAAGTTATAAATGATTCCTGTGTGACCTAGTAATGATCATTAAATAAGGCCAATTAAAACAAATATTGTTTCTGCTTACCCCACAATTACTGGACACACTAATAGTAATATGATGTTTATAAACTTTTATACACTGTGAAAGTCAGAACTCCTGCTCTATATAAGCACAGTAAAGATATATATTAATGCCTGGCTAATATTTACCTATTCTATTTTTTTCTGCGGATGATAGTAGAAACACAAAGTAGTTGTTTTGGCCTCAATGTGTCTGTCATTTCATAATATTTAGAACTACTCTACTTTTTTTTAAGTTCCAAAACATTAAGAAGTATAACAATTGAAACTGAAATGACAGCCAACATCACAATGAATCTAATAATACAATGTTTATAACATGCTTTTTTTTTCAACTGAATCAGAAGAAATGTAAGGCCAAATATCCTCACAAACAATGTGAAATCAGTTCGCAACTGAGCCTAGTTTTCTCGGAAGCACCTTGTGACGCTGTTATTCACTAGTGTAAAAAGTCCATTCATTTTGTTTGTTTTTGCATAATCACTGCTATACATACCGTTGAAGCACCTTCCTTTGTGTCATCCCCGCTGACAACATACGTCATGCTTGGCCACAAATCACCGAAATCGGGATCCAGATCCTTATTTATGAATCAGTTGTATGTAAACGTTGCCGAAATGTATGCATATTGTTCAATATCAATGCTGCTTAAACAACCTGCCTTACATAAAGACAACACTCGCCTGCATTTTCGTCTTTTCCACTGCGCATTGCAAACGGTATCTAGGCCTACACAAAATGAAAGTAAAATGTGCGCATGTCTAAGGCTTAATGTAAGGGAGATCACTCGTCTTCTTCCCGTAGTATATGTCTGAAATCATTCCGAAGGCGAAATAGATTTATCTTCATCAAGTATTCATTTGTTGTTGTTATTGTGTATAATGAAAAAGATCGTCCTGTTATATGGTAATACTTGACGATTAAATGAAATACACAAATCACACCAACAGACATACAAAATGTAGGCTTATCGACGCATTGTTTTCGTTTCTGGCCGAGTTGTTAGCGAGCAGGCGTATGTGACACCTCATCTTTATCTTAGGATGAAAATGGAACAAAATGGTAATACTGCGAAGGAAAAAAAGTTTCAGGTTAGAATACAAATATGGAACTAGAGTAGGCCAGGGGCTAGTACTAATATAATACCCGGCAGGGCGATCCCATGCCTTTTTAGTTGAGCAAGCTTTTAAGCCTGGTCACTGGTGTGAATCACACGGGGCGATTTTATAATTAATTGACAGGATCCGCATCCACTATTAGGTTTGTAATATGAACTTTTTCAGTTGATCTCCTACATAATTTTAAGTTATACCCTGCTTATATGTCGTGAAATAATCAAGTTTACGTAGCAAGTGCAATCGAAAATTCGTCTGTCTTCCGATAGGGCCTAGCATTTAGGTCGTACATCTAAATATGGGTGCCATGACCAAATATGGAAATTGTAGTAAAGATGACGGCATCAGTAGTAATACTATATTTGGCCATATAAGGAAACAGATAATTGAAATAACATCACGCGTGATCTAACATGGCGGTCGTTTCTATTTTAAGAGTTTTTAGTAAGGATTTGTTATTTTAACGAATATGTAATATTTGATAACATTATACTCATATGAGGCGTGAATCTTATATATTATTACAGATTAGCACTTTTGAATTTGCTCAGTTAGTTGGAACAGAACCGCTTCATAGCTCTTACCACACAATATATATATATAGGCCGGGACGTAAATGCAAGAGTCACACATTTTAGCCAATCAGAGGACAGTATTTCCGTGTAACCGCTTAATCTAGCGACAGTTCCAAGAGTAAATATACAGTGTATTTTTCATAAGAATACGAAGTTGTAGAAGGATACTCAGTTCTACCTAAAAATACGACTAGATCTAATTACTTTAGAGTGAAATTGAGTCCGTGGTAATGGACTTTATTTGCAGTTTGCTTATAGTATTACTGGTATATGACGTATGTCTCGTTTATGAATATCTGAGCTCATTAACTGAATTATTTTACAGGAAGTTGCGTGAGGCATGCATGACCTAGTCTACTTGCACTTCCAGATTGAAATAAACAGGGGACATTTTCAGGAAGAATACGACGTTGTAATAAGATCACATGTTCTACCAAGGAAATTAATTATATAAACAAACCATTCAAGTGAATTTCAATCCAAAGAAGTGTATAATAAAGACAGTAGGTCTGGCATATGATTCAATTTAGTACCATCTGCTGTCACCAGAGGGGACACGTGGAGATGACATTTATGAATATCTTGAGCTCATTACTGAAGTAATACCAATAGCTTGCGGCTAACGCCTTAGCTAAAAAGATAAATAAATTTTGTTACAGCAACATAGATCGTAAATGAGCATGATGCACGCCGTGGCGGCCATGTTGTTTTGATAACCTGAATAATCTCACGCAATCTGTGATGCAATGGCTTTTGAGAAAAATGGTTGGTTATTAGAAGTCAATTTTAAGACTTTAATTTTTTTGTATAAATTTCTCAACAGGTGTAGGAAACAAATTTTGTGTGTTATTTGTAAACCTGTTTCATTGCAGTACTCTCTCACAAATTTGGGATCCTGACCGCTGCCATCGGTCAAGAGAGTCTTAACACCGACTATATTGGCAGTGCAAACACTCTCCAAGTTTGCTATATATATATGGTGAGTGCTCTCTCGCTAGAGGACATGGACTGGTCTACACCATATGTCCTTGAACAGTTTGAACCAGAGTGGTCACAGCTTGGTTTCAGGCACAACTTATTGGCCGTCTCCATTGCTAGTGTTAGTTTGTGTTTTAGTCTCCTGTTCCACAGGGGGGGG
>NW_018408377.1:71961-89939 GCF_002113885.1 Mizuhopecten yessoensis | reverse complement strand
GGGGGGGAAGAAGGCATTTAACAACAGGCTCCAGGTTGCCTCAAACCCAGCCTGGAAAAAAAAAACTCTGTTTTTTTTAGCATAGATGCCGTATTAATCTCAGACATTTTTGTACTAAGTGTTGTGAATGTTTTCTGTATGTATGATCTGCTAAGTGGCTTAATTTTCATGCAGGACAGAAATAAATGAGCATCGGACGGGCCCGCCTTGGATTTCAAAGTAGCCAGCACAAGGCTCTGGTTGATTGCAGCAGGTGCTGGTCCTTTGCCGTTCTATTCTATTTTTGTGTACATCTTAATAGCCGAGGTCTCAAATTTGCAGTGAACGCACTTGCCTTTTACTCAAATGCATTCTGTGTACAATGTTGATATTAAGGTTGGGCTGTGCACATGAGTGAAGTGTAAAGGACTGGCACAGAACAGACAGAGAGTTTAGTGACATTAGTTATGTTTTCATTGTGTGTGTTAGCCAGGGTGACCTCTACTTGCCTATCAGCTGCAGGTCTTAGCTTTGAAATCTTTGTTGTTCCTTTTGGACCTTTAAACTGGTGCTTAATAGCCTCAATCCACCACTTTCTTTTCGGGCCTTCTGATCTCACCAGGTAGCAGAGTTTTGAAAGATGAATAGCTGGAATCTGAGGAGCTGCCAGGTCTTGGTTCATAACATGCAGTATGTAAAAATCTGAGGCTCCTGACTTTTGCAAAGGTGATTCTCAGAGTTCTTTTGTTGTGCCAGCTGTTGGTTTAAACAATATTTTGTTTACAAATATGCAGTACATAATATATAATTTTACATAATGTAATATTAGGGATCTGGCAACAAGAGCAGGCTCTTATATTAAGCCATCTCCCAACAATGAGAAGATTGCAGTATAACACAAACAGGTTAAATAACATCAATAATTATATAAATTCAACTGATATAGCTAATATTTAACAATAAAGGCCAACCATTTGAAATAATAGGTAGGATTAGCAGTAGAGAACAATGTTAATATTTACTTTAGAGTATAGAGACTAGAGATGTAGGGGCAAGAGTTGGAAAGGGGGAGGGGGGATTTGATGATGATGAAGTAAAATTAAATGGAAACCTAATTGCAGTCACCCAAATCTACCTGTTCCAATGATATACCTATATGCACATGATTAACAATTTCTGCATAATCATTGCAAGACAAGTTAGGATCACCATGTAATAAATTTCTGATGTCCACGATTACCCCTAACTTTGCTATGGTTTTGGCCCGAATTGTGTACACTACTGTACATATGGCCATGAAAAAGCCCATGAAACATACCCTTATTTTTGTTAAACCCCATTAAATTACCATGAATATTTTTTTTCAGCCATGAAAAATGCCATGAATGTGTATCTAGGGAATTCATGGCCCATGAAACATCAAAATTCATGGCCCATGAAACATCAAAATTCTTGGCCCATGAAACATCAAAATTCATGACCCATGAAACATCAAAATTTATGGCCATGAATTCAGCATGAAAATTCTGGGATAGAAATTATCATGGCCATGAACCCCCCCCCCGAAACATGACCGAATTCATAGCCCATGTTTTTTTTACCATGAAAAAGGTCTTTTTTTTGGCAATTTTCAAGGCTGTGAAAATAAAAAAAATCCTACCATGAAAAATACACAGATTAAAACTACATATAATTTCATGGCCATGAAAAATTTGTGCCATCTAGATCTATATATCTAAGGAACTAATTTGATCTGGTCTACCATCCAATACAAAGACACAATAACTTTCTGCTTCATGATCAGTGGAAAATCCACCCTTTCTGTGAAAATTCTCACGGATCATGCAATTACAGTAAATTGTGCATGATCACGACATTTGTATGTTCTATATATATACATTTAAGAAATACAGTACTGAATATTGGTTCAAATTAATTAACGAAGAATAACTGGAACACATTCAAATTTATATATAAATTCAATTCAATAAACAGTAGAGCTAGTGATGATCAGCTTGTAAATGTTACTTGATATTATTTATGTATCACAATATATATACATTGTTCTACAAAATACGAGTGCTGAATTTTTGCTGAACATTTCACTGAATTTTTGCTGAACGCTTTGCTAAACGAATGTTGAAAACCCACATAGGGCAATTGCTGAAATATACCTGAATTTGGCCCAAATCTAGGCATTTTCCAGCAAAATTCAGCTAATGTATTTCAGCGAAGTTCAGCAATGTTTCAGCAAAGTTCAGGAACTATACCAGCAAATTACAGGAATATTTCAGCAAATTTCAGGAATGTTTCAGCAAAGTTCAGGAACTATATATACCAGCAAATTACAGGAATGTTTCAGCAAAGTTCAGGAACTATACCAGCAAATTACAGGAATGTTTCAGCAATTTTCAGGAACTTTTCTGCAAATTTCAGGAACTTTTCTGCAAATTTCAGGAATGTTTCAGCAAATTTCAGGAACAATTCAGAAATGTTTCTGCAAAGCCAACTGCCATGCATTAAAGCAAACCTTAGCAAATCACTGAGTAATTTAAAGGCTAGTATACAGTAATTATATCATCATGATTTAAAGTACACAAAACTTAAGAAGGCAAGAATTACATAAACCTATGATCACTAGTTACATATGTTTAGTGAATGAAGTATATATATATATTTGTGTGATCATTAGAAAGTGACAGTAGATTTTTTCATTGTTCCATTATTGTACACAAATTTCACATTGAATGCTTTGATATTGTTATATTTTATGAGATTGTGTCATCCTATACGTATGCTGTTTTAAATCATAATGTGAGATGTTGAAGTGTGTAATTACCTAGAATCGTATGCTGAAAGCTTACATAGTCCGATATGAACACCGAAATCTGTACTCTTATTGTTACGGGAATTCGGGTGTAAATTATCTCATATTGTTGTATTTCATGAAATTGTAACATGATACAAGTATTCTATCCAAATAAGATCGTGGTATTATGTTGTGAGTCTGTAAATTAACGATAGAAGTGTTTAAATCCGAGGTGAAGACTGCATACTGAACCAATCAATGTGTATGAGCAGACGACAAGTCCTCCGCTAGGTGTAATCTGTATTTTTACGGGAAACACACGTTTAGACTCAAAACGATTGTTCAGCGTGTTGATATAACATCATACCTGTCATGTGTATTCCATTTAATCATACTGTCTGAACTTTTATAGTCCATTAGAGTCGAAAGTTTGTCTCCGACATAGCGGTTCGTCTTCTACGGCAGCAATATTTTTTATCTTTTCGGTAACACTCGGGAGTCATCAAAGTAGTATAGTATTTACTCGATTCTCTCGGACTTTATTCACTTAGTATATTAAATTTACGCAATGGCTTGTTAACCATCAACTTTCTTATAACTACACTTGTTTCAGCTAATTAATGATCGTTAAAAAAAGAAAATTAATTTAATGTTCATAACAATTAGTTTCATGAGCATTGAATTCTCATTTCTTTTATTCTCGAAAACAATAATTATGTGTGGCGGTTCGGGCCAAAAACGATATACACTTCACTGAGAGTAACGCGTTAAAAAAGTAACGCGTTAGAAGTAACTTTTAACGCGTTAAAACTGACTTTTAACGTGTTAGAAGTGCATATAACGCGTTAAAAGTAACTTCTAACGCGTTTCTTTTTCAAATATAATAAGTAACGCGTTAAAAGTCACTTCTAACGCGTTAAAAATCACATCTAACGCGTTACAATGGTAAATGCATTGGCCAATCAGAGAAATCGTTTCAAAGATGATGCTTTTGATACAGTTTTGCAGACTCTGACGGAATTTTATTGCGAACATGGCGGCGGAACAAGAAAATCTGTTAAGACATGTCCAAAACACTGTAGAATATTGTGAAAGATTGCTTTCAAGCGATGGATTCGGAGAACAAACAAAGGAAAACATACAGAGCAGGTAGGAAAAACAAGAAATATGAAGACAATTTGTTATTTCTATGCTGCACCTTTATGTGGTAGGGGATGTACCACAAGTGACATGGATGGTTATGCTAGTTGGGACTTTGTGCTCCTTGCAGGGTCACCAAAGCTAGACAGATTGAAAGATAACGTTAGTGCAGGCAAATTCCGCGTCACATTTGAAAGGGGTTCAGTTAATAATTTGTCCAAAAACACATGTATCAAAATACTGACGAGCACCTACAGTACAGAAGATCGGACTGAAATTCCTATAGAAAAGATTGTTGCAAAAACGCCCGAATGACGTCACGCAGCAACATATGTGACATCGTCAGGCCTTCAGTGGTTTTATTCAAAGGTGCAGGCAGTTTCGCCAACTTCAAATATTTCTCTAATTTGCAAGTAATATAAGTGTTTAAATGTGAAAATGTGTATATTTATGTTACACAAATCATACTAACACGAACAATAAACATTGAACTGAATTGATTTTCGGTAACTTGAAGTAACTGATTAAGATGGCTGGGATGAGGTCAATATTTACATGCATCGCAATAAAGACTCAGTCCTGAGACGATGTATCTTTTCATGTAAAAATCTGTCTTTGGTAACGAACTGTCGGTCTCTATGTACAATCATCATGCGATTAACGTTATATAGCAGAACTTTCAGGCATACAACAAATTGTTAATACAACAAATTATTTTCGAATAGAAATCGACAAAATTTCTAGGTGGTATTTTAATTAAAGTGTTGTAAGATGACTGAATGTTAGACGCAAATAATACTTTTTCAAAGATTTTCCATTTTTCTAAATTCTGATTTGACGGCTCAGTCGACCATAAAGCTGCATTTAGCGTTGAGATATGGGCATTTTCAATTGTTATGCGATGCAGTTACACTATAACCAACATACCTCAGATTAAGGAATTAAGTTATCGAGATGTCCGTCGCACAGACCATTTTTTTAAGATTCGTTGTGTTACAAGATATTTCATAACTGTTTTAATTAACAATAAAGCTTTTCCCTTCTTATATTTCTTGTCCAAATATTTTTTTATTTTTTTTTTAAACTGTGTTGAAGACTTTGGTGACGTTATTTACGTATTATGACGTCATATGACATTTCTGTCACAGGGTGGCGAATTTGCCTGCACTAACGTTAGAGGTCAGACCAAGCAGCACCGTTCTTCGGCCTGGACGTAAATGCTAAGTTGGCACCGTCGTGGATTCCTTTATGGAGGTTTGGTTTACAGGTGTTCATCTTCGGGCCAGCTCTTTGTGCATTCCTCTGGAATGGTAAGGCCGTGGTAAATCCTCAGTGTCCCCCGTATATAGTGTAGATTCTATTTTTGTCCTTTCTCTTTTCTTCCTCCCTTTTCACACCTTTACTCCTCCGTACATGACCTAAGCTGTTGATCAGAAGTCAAACACCAATTCACTCACTATACTATACATGTAATTCTCCCATCTTCATGATCTTGAAGAATAGTGCGGCGCGTCGATTTACCCAATACAAAACAATACAAGTGTCGAATTACCCAATACTATCCAATATAAAGTTAAAATTGCGCAATACAAGTAACGATGTTGGACGGACCCGGGTATCTTTTGGTAAAGTCGTCGGTATTTGGAAATACTTAATTCAAGCTATTTCATTATTAATGCAAACAACGATAAATACAATTATTACAGAAGAAATATAACAGTACATGTATTAACAAAGGGATAAGAAAACAGGCTAAGCCTATATAAGTATTTTTCCTATAGATACCGGAATTATTTAAGTTATGGGTGGTAGATAGGACAATAATGGGATAATGATTTATTAACTACAATCACTCACTCTCATACTACCATTCGTAATTGGTATATTTTATATCGTTGGAACTTGCATATTTAAAGATATTACTTATTAAATTGAGAAGTGTTAAGTATATTTTTTTTAAATAGGAACTAGTTGGATAATTAGATATTATTAGATAATGCACAGAGAAGATGTGATGCCTAAAATTCCTATAAAGATGAAATTTTAACTTTTTTTTTTATTATTTCCGGGAAATTGAGTATTCCAGGTATATAAAGTGTATACCTATATTTGTCTCAATAGTTAATAACTTTTAATTCTATTAAGAACTACAAATAATTTTAAAACAAGGGTTATTTATTATCAAGATGATCATTTGAAGCACAACATGGCTATTATCTGTGTAATTTTACTTTTTTCTTACATGAAACAATCCTAACATGTATGTAATTACCAGTGATTCAATTATACCTGCTTCATTAAGACAGTGAGGTGCGTGATTTCCGAAATTATTGTATATCATTCCCGTGATAATTTACTTCATAAATACTGAATTTTATTTTTCTCTATTTTATTAAATATAACAACGATAAATGATTGTATCTTTCCCGTGATAATTAACTTCATCAATAACGAAAATACATACATGTACATATATATTTACATTCGCTCCCATTGAAGCTGTGTAAACCGTGACTGCGTATACATTACCGTATACGCAGTGAGATTCCTTGGAGACCATTGTTTCCTATTGATGACGTAATTTACATTGTGACGTCATAATGGTAACGTTGGAGATCCATCGCTGCTCGCAGGCTGTAGGCTGTTCATTTGTTTGGATTTACGCACGTTACGGAGGCTGTGTACCATTATAAAAGCAAATTTATTGGAGTTAGCTTTATTCTGAGTGTACCATCATAGTACGAAAATATGTAAATATAAGAATTGATCTTCAGTTTGACTGCGTATACGGTAGTATGAACGCAGTCAAAATGAAGGTCAATCCTTAATAAATATATACAAGCACGTCCGATTAACATCTCCATATATTTGACTTTAATTGTATACTTATTTGGTATATCAGTTATATTGGGTGTTTACTTTATGTGGGTAGTATTCGGTAAATCGGCGCTTGTATTTGGTAAATCGACGGACCCGCTGCATGTTATTTTCAGCATAATGGCCATAGAATTTTCATTAAAATAGGTACATTTTTCGTACACAAACACTGAAATAGGTATCATGTCACCTATTGTAATAGTTTGTTATTATACCTTATGTGAAATTCTTGTAATCTGATTGGTTGAGAAATAATTGTTTAATTTAATTTATTTGTTCTTAAATGATCAATTTATTTACTGCGTTTTGTATATATTGCGTTGTCCTTTAAACGGCATTGGCGGAATAGCCCTATTTAAATAAAACTGGCGCCAATAATAAACTGTAGTCATTTGAGCATTTGACGCAGGGGCATTCGCTATGTTATCTGAAGTGAAGCGACACGACTCTCATTTAACAAGGTTAATCTATGACGTCATAAGTAAACCACATGTTACGTCACTAGAGTTTTTGCTTTCATACTCTACTGAAATGCATTTCTGCTGGTAATGTTCATATAGTGGGTTGCAGCGCAAATGTAAATATTAAGTTATAAATCGTTGTAGAAGAGATATATGTTGCAATATTCATATCCCCCTAACCATACGTATTCCACTAAGTGCTGTGCTGAGTTTTGAAATTGGCAACATAATATATCCTATTCCGAAATAAAATAAAGCAGAAATATGAACGCCTCTATTCATTTTCCACCTTTCCTAAATGCCTTCGTTTGGTAAATTCAAACACTTTGAAACCAATGATACTTCACTAAAATGTTTGGTTAAATCAGTTTATTGACTGTTGAAAAAGACATTTAAAACCGAAGTTAACGGGACATATGATGAATCAAGGAATAAGATCAAATGTCCTTATAACCGTTATTAATGGATAACGGATAAACTAGCACCAATCTAATCTTCATTTTTTCCCCACAGAATTCTTTCTCTAGAAAGAGACTTAAGGCAATTTAATCGCCGAGGAGGATGCAGATTATTTCTTGTCAATTTTGAAAGACATGTCTTCTGATGTTGAAAAGCATAGCTCGGATGAGTCAGGTACACATTAAACATTGATTATTTCACACCTGGAAATATTTTGAAAATATCAAGTTATGTTTAATATTAAAAATAATTTCTTTACTAGGAGTAAAATATTCTTAATTCCTCCCCGAATCAATTCTCATCTCTACTATGTTCTTCCCTGGCCACTATCTTTGCTATCCCACAAGCAGGAAACTTGCAATTGAATACACGAAAACGTCGCATACAAACAACAGTAATCAAATAGGCCGACAGGGACGAATGCCATTTGGCACAGTATTTTAGATGTACGTGTGCAGTGTGTGTGCCGCAACTTCCACATGCATGATATAAGCATTAATATGAACATGAAAAGGCATTCAATTTTTCGGAAGCAACTATAATCAAACTCGTAATTATGTGCCATCAAGATTAGGTCATTTAAAGGATAAAACATATTTGACCAAATGTGACCTTGAAAGTCGGTCAATGTCATTATAATGGAAAACCTTGGTGGCCCTTCGTCAAAGCTTGCTACTGGCTACTAGCAGTCAAGGTCATTTATTTGAACAAACTTGGTAGCCCTTTGTCGGACGGACAACGAATGCCGCACCATGGCAAAAGCTCACTTACCCTTCGGGCAGGTGAGCTAATAACTATAAAAAGAACATCAGTCATGTTAACGTTGAATAGAATCTGGACAATTTATGACAATGACTAGAAACATATATACAAATGACCTTCGAATATTTTTTTAGATACAAAAATAAACCCTTACTACTAAACAGAAAAGCACACAAAAAAGCGGAGTGTACTCTCATCATAAACCGCTTTGGGTTTATTTGAAGTACACTCTGTTTTTGTGTGTTATATCTCCATAACATAAACAATAGGCCCATAGGGCCTTTATCGCTCACCTGGATATCTAAGCAATCATGGCAAAATATTCTTCAAATGATATCAAAGGGAATATGCCAAACCCCATGGCCAATCCTTGTAGCATATCTGTATAGATTTTTCATGCCCAGCAATTTTATATATGGTTATGGGGTGGGGATCTCAACTGTTTCCAAGCTGTGACTCAGAAACTAGGTACCTAGGGTTTTGGCGTCCCCGGGATCAATTCTAATATCATGACTGCATTCGTCTCTTTATGCTATGCAACAATTGTATATATAGTTTTGGGGTGGGGATCTTAACCATTTCGAAGTTATGACCTAGGGGTTAAGTATACAAGTGTGGGGTCGTCCACAAGGCCATCCTGGAAGCATATGTGCATTCATCTCTTTATACTCAGCAATTGTATATATGGTTATAGGGTGGTGATCTCAACTGTTTCCAAGCTGAGACTAAGAAACTAGGTCCCTAGGGGTTTGGTCAGACCCCAGGGTCTATTCTAATAGCATGACTGCATTCGTCTCTTTATGCCCAGCATTTGTATATAAAGTTTTGGGGTGGGGATCTCAACCGTTTTAAAGTTATAGCCCAGGGACTATGTCTCCAAGGGTGGGGCCAGACCCTAGAGCCATCCTGGAAGCAAATGTGCATTCTTCTCTTTATACTCTTTATACTTAAGAAGAAGAAGTTGTTTAAAGAAATTGTTGACGGACAGACGACGGATGCCACGGTATGGCATAAGCTCACCTTGGTCCTTTGGACCAGGTGAGTTAAAAATATATTCAAGTTAATCCTCAGTATTAACTAGAACGCTGACAGGTCAGTAAGGGCCCCGTCTTGTGGCAATACATCCCCCATAATCATCAAGAAGCAATCTGCCCATATAGCTGAGCTTGACATTTGAACTTCAAAAAGAATCGCAAGGAAGCAAAATATACATTTTACATGTACTATGATGTGAGTCTTGTTTACTTCCACCTCCATATTTGCTGGGCTAACAGAAATGTAAATACCGGTGCAATACTCATTTGTTAGCTTTGATTTGTTTTATTTTCACCTTATATACCTCCTCCATCAAGACTGAAGACCAAATGCAGTCCTTTTCAGTACATTTGAAGCACCAATGAGGTCCCCCCCCCCCCCCCCAAAGTACAAATGCAGCTCCAATGAAGCACCCGCTTCAAATGTGCTCCACTAAAGGACTGCGAAAAATGTGTCCGTTTATAAGGGGGAAGTACTAATGCAGTCCCTGTTCCAATTATGCAAATGAAGCATCAAAGGGACTTCCAAGAAGCGCCTTTGCAGCACCCAGAAAACAGTGCTCGCAGTACCAATGCAGTCCCCTAGAAGTACCAATGCAGTCCCTAGAAGTACCAATGCAGTCCCCTTGCAGTACCAATGCAGTCCTCTAGAAGTACCAAGGCAGTCCCCTAGAAGTACCAATGCAGTCCACTTGCAGTACCAATGCAGTCCCCTTGCAGCACCAATGCAGTCCCCTTGCAGTATCAATGCAGTCCCCTAGAAGTACCAATGCAGGCCCCTTGAAGTACCAATGCAGTCCCCTCGCAGTACCAATGCAGTCACCTTGAAGTACCAATGCAGTCCACTAGAAGTACCAATGCAGTCCCCTTGCAGTACAAATGCAGTCCCAATGCAGTACCAATGCAGTCCCCTAGAAGTACAAATGCAGTCCCCTAGCAGTACCAATGCAGTCCCCTTGCAGTACCTATGCAGTCCCCTTGCAGTACCAATGCAGTCCCCTTGCAGCACCAATGCAGTCCCCTTGCAGTATCAATGCAGTCCCCTAGAAGTACCAATGCAGTGCCTAGAAGTACCAATGCAGTCCCCTTGCAGTACATATGCAGTCCCCCTAGAAGTACGCAGCACCCAGAAAACAGTGCTCGCAGTACCAATGCAGTCCCCTAGAAGTACCAATCCAGTCCCCTAGAAGTACCAATGCAGTCCCTAGAAGGACCAATGCAGTCCCCTTGCAGTACCAATGCAGTCCTCTAGAAGTACCAAGGCAGTCCCCTAGAAGTACCAATGCAGTCCACTTGCAGTACCAATGCAGTCCCCTCGCAGTACCAATGCAGTCTCCTAGAAGTACCAATGCAGTCCCCTAGAAGTACCAATGCAGTCCCCTTGAAGTACCAATGCAGTCCCCTCGCAGTACCAATACAGTCCCCTTGAAGTACCAATGCAGTCCCCTAGAAGTACAAATGCAGTCCCCTAGAAGTACCAATGCAGTCCCCTTGCAGTACATATGCAGTCCCAATGCAGTACCAATGCAGTCCCCTTGAAGTACCAATTCAGTCACCTTGCAGTACCAATGCAGTCCCCTAGAAGTACCAATGCAGTCCCCTTGCAGTACAAATGCAGTCCCAATGCAGTACCAATGCAGTCCCCTTGCAGTACCAATGCAGTCCCCTTGCAGTACATATGCAGTCCCAATGCAGTATCAATGCAGTCCCCTAGAAGTACCAATGCAGTCCTCTAGAAGTACCGATGCAGTCCCCTTGCAGTACCAATGCAGTCCCCTAGAAGTACAAATGCAGTCCCCTAGAAGTACCAATGCAGCCCCCTTGCAGTACATATGCAGACCCAATGCAGTATCAATGCAGTCCCCTAGAAATACCAATGCAGTCCCCTAGAAGTACCAATGCGGACCCCTTGCAGTACCAATGCAGTCCCCTAGCAGTACCAATGCAGTCCCCTAGAAGTACCCTTGCAGTACATATGCAGTCCCCTTGCGGTCCCCTTGCAGTACCAATGCAGTCCCCTGGCAGTACATATGCAGTCCCCTTGCAGTACCTTTGCAGTACATATCCAGTCCCCTTGCAGAACATATGCAGTACCCTTGCAGTACATATGCAGTCCCCTTGCATAACATATGCAGTCCCCTAGAAGTACCAATGCAGGCCCCTACAAGTACCAATGCAGTCCCCTAGAAGTACCCTTGCAGTACATATGCAGTCCCCTTGCAATCCCTTTGCAGTACATAACAGTCCCAATGCAGTCCCCTTGCAGTACATACGCAGTCCCCCTAGAAGTACCAATGCAGTCCCTTAGAAGTACTAATGCAGTCCCCTTGCAGTACCAATGCAGTCCACTAGAAGTACCAATGCAGTCCCCTTGCAGTCCCAATGCATTCCCCTAGAAGTACCAATGCAGTCCCCTACAAGTACCAATGCAGTCCCCTAGAAGTACTAATGCAGTCCCCTTGCAGTACCAATGCAGTCCCATAGAAGTACCAATGCAGTACATATGCAGTCCCCTTGCAGTACATATACAGTCCCCTTGAGGTACATATGCAGTCCCCTTGCAGTACATATGCAGTACCCTTGCAGTACATATTGCAGTACATTTGCAGTCCCCTTGCAGTACATATGCAGTCCCAATGCAGTATCAATGAAGTCCCCTAGAAGTACCAATGCAGTCCCCTAGCAGTACCAATGCAGTCCCCTAGAAGTACAAATGCAGTCCCCTTGCAGTACCAATGCAGTCCCATAGAAGTACCAATGCAGTCCCCTTGCAGTACCCTCGCAGTACATATGCAGTCCCCTTGCAGTCCCCTTGCAGTACATATGCAGTCCCCCCTAGAAGTACCAATGCAGTCCCCTTGAAGTACCAATGCAGTCCCCTCGCAGTACCAATGCAGTCCCTTCGCAGTACCAATGCAGTCCCCTAGAAGTGCAATGCAGTCCCCTTAGGGGACTGCATTGTACCAATGCAGTCCCCTAGAAGTACAATGCAGTCCCCTAGAAGTACCAATGCAGTACATATGGAGTACCCTTGCAGTACATATGCAGTCCCCTTGCAGTACATATGCAGTACCCTTGCAGTACATATTGCAGTACATTTGCAGTCCCCTTGCAGTACATATGCAGTCCCAATGCAGTATCAACGCAGTCCCCTAGAAATACCAATGCAGTCCCCTAGAAGTACCAATGCAGCCCCCTTGCAGTACATATGCAGACCCAATGCAGTATCAATGCAGTCCCCTAGAAGTGCCAATGCAGTCCTCTAGAAGTACCGATGCAGTCCCCTTGCAGTACCAATGCAGTCCACTAGAAGTACCAATGCAGTCCCCTTGCAGTACCCTCGCAGTACATATGCAGTCCCCTTGCAGTCCCCTTGCAGTACCAATGCAGTCCACTAGAAGTACCAATGCAGTCCCCTTGCAGTCCCAATGCATTCCCCTAGAAGTACCAATGCAGTCCCCTACAAGTACCAATGCAGTCCCCTAGAAGTACCAATCCAGTCCCCTTGCAGTACCCTTGCAGTACATTTGCAGTCCCCTTGCAGTACATATGCAGTCCCCTAGAAGTACCAATGCAGTACATATGCGGTACCCTTGCAGTACATATGCAGTCCCCTTGCAATCCCTTTGCAGTACATAACAGTCCCAATGCAGTCCCCTTGCAGTACATATGCCGTCCCCCTAGAAGTACCAATGCAGTCCCCTAGAAGGACCAATGCAGTCCCCTTGCAGTACCAATGCAGTCCACTAGAAGTACCAATGCAGTCCCCTTGCAGTCCCCTTGCAGTACCAATGCAGTCCCATAGAAGTACCAATGCAGTACATATGCAGTACCCTTGCAGTACATATGCAATCCCCTTGCAGTACATATGCAGTCCCCTTGCAGAACATATGCAGTACCCTTGCAGAACATCAGTACCAATGCAGTCCCCTCGCAGTACCAATGCAGTCCCCTAGAAGAACAATGCAGTCCCCTAGAAGTACCAATGCACTCCCCTAGAAGTACCAATGCAGTCCCCTAAAAGTACCAATGCAGTCCCCTAGAAGTACCCTTGCAGTACATATGCAGTCCCCCTAGAAGAACCAATGCAGTCCCCTAGAAGTACCAATGCGGACCCCTTGCAGTACCAATGCAGTCCCCTAGCAGTACCAATGCAGTCCCCTTGAAGTACCAATTCAGTCACCTTGCAGTACCAATGCAGTCCCCTAGAAGTATCAATGCAGTCCCCTTGCTGTACCAATGCAGTCCCCTTGCAGTACCAATGCGGTCCCCTAGAAGTACCGATGCAGTCCCCTTGCAGTCCCAATGCAGTCCCCTAGAAGTACCAATGCAGCCCCCTTGCAGTACCCTTGCAGTACATATGCAGTCCCCTTGCAGTCCCTTTGCAGTACATAACAGTCCCAATGCAGTCCCCTTGCAGTACATATGCAGTCCCCCTAGAAGTACCAATGCAGTCCCCTAGAAATACCAATGCAGTCCCCTAGAAGTACCAATGCAGTACATATGCAGTACCCTTGCAGTACATATGCAGTCCCCTTGCAGAACATATGCAGTCCCCTAGAAGTACCAATGCAGTCCCCTACAAGTACCAATGCAGTCCCCTAGAAGTACCCTTGCAGTACATATGCAGTCCCCTTGCAGAACATATGCAGTCCCCTTGCAGTACCAATGCAGTCCCCTAGAAGTACCAATGCAGTCCCCTAGAAATACCAATGCAGTCCCCTAGAAGTACCAATGCAGTCCCCTTGCAGTACCAATGCAGTCCCCTCGCAGTACCAATGCAGTCCCCTAGAAGTACAATGCAGTCCCCTAGAAGTACCAATGCAGTCCCCTAGAAGTACCAATGCAGTCCCCTAGCAGTACCAATGCAGTCCCCTAGAAGTATCAAATCCATAAGCCCGGCCTATAGGTATATGTCAACCGTTGAAAACTGAAACTGTAAATAGCAATAAATGTGCCTTAAAAGAAAAAACAAAATATATTGTATAACAAAATCAATATTTATTTTAAGAAAAGTTCAGTGTAACACAATAATCTTAATTTTTGTCACAAATGCAGACATATGCCACAAGCCTTTGGTGAGTGACCTATGAAAGTACTTAACGAGTTTGATGAATTCCATACTACTTGACAGTAAGTTGACACAAGTGTAAGATTCTATTTATCACATAGCTTTTTTTTTGAAAATTATACATTTTATAACCAAGTCAAATTTATTTCTATACAATTATATTAAGACAGACAAAAGTATGCTTTGAACGTTACGTTTCTTCACTTTTCAGACAAAATGCGTGACATCATTTATTTATTACGTTATAATAGTGCCATAACACATGTTTAATGATCAATAATCAAGAGGCCCTGGATCATGAAACAATCAAAATTTCAAAATTTGACTGCTTTTGTTTTAATTTAATTTGATAATCTAGATATCAATAGGTAATATATATTATATATATATAACTACCCTATTGGGACTCTCAATCAGATTTAACATCATATACCAAGAACCAATCAATACCAATAGCAGATGTCTCCCTTCCCTATTAACCTCAAAGCAATTCCATACTTCTTTTTAAACACTGTAGGCCCCAGGCAACTGCAGTTATTGCACAGTAACTGACATTAATGTATAGCAGTGACCTTGACCTCTTGGGTATTACATATGCTTGTCAAACAAAGTCAAACATGGTTTTGCCTTTTGTGGGCACTGTTCTGTTTGTTCCTGTACGATGTCAATGTACTTCGCATAGCTCGCAGAATATCACTCCTCTTCGTCTGCGAGTGAAGTGTCGAAAATGCTGAAAAAGATAATTGGGTTTCTTTAAATTTGATTTAAAACGCTTTACATGATCAGATACAACACATTCTATGTTCATTTCTATGTGATTGTTACTGTATGTATACAGATGCATTGAAATAATGGTATTTGGTAAGTCTTTATTGTCTACATTATTGCAATTGGAGCAGAATTCTGTCCGATAAAGAAAGAAGCTGTTTAATATGTTGTATTTTCTTAACCAGCTAATTATGTGCTCTTAAAATAAAGTCCAGAAATTATATACTTTCGTGTCCAAAATAAAAAAAAGTGTAGCAGGTACATTTAGGTCGGGGGGGAAAAGTTAAATAATTAGAGTGTAAATGATGCAGTAACATTGATTAAAATTCTGCAATAAACTAGAATTGTAAGCCTCCAGACGGCTAACTAATATATACCATGTATGCACCCTTTAAACCACGGTGCATATCTCCAAAAAAAATAAGGATCTTTGTTCAGGTAATGCGTTGGCAGTGAAATTCTGACTTTTGGTGTAAAGCTGCTAAAGTTATGGCCTGGAATTATAGTTCCAGTTACCTTGACCTTTCAGTATTGCCAGGGTAATGTGTTTGTAAAGTAAGGACATTTCAGGTACCCCCTTTTCAAATTACATAAAAAAAATCATGCATCACTTACCGATAATCGCTTCGGTGGTAGTAAAATCCAGTGGATCATATTTTGCCATTTCTGAGGATGTTATGCTGCTTTTCGCCAATGTCTCCTTCCTAAAGAACACGTTAAGCAAAAAGCGTGCAATTTTCCTCCCGTCATTTGAGACCCCCTTGTTTTTGGCAGTATGTAGCTGGTCCTCATGTAGGTAAACACAGGATCCTACAACCAGCTCGACCATCTAAAACATACAGGCATAAATATTGTCAAAATAAAAAGTGCTAATTGTAACAGGAACAATGTTTATAAGTATGGAAAATTTGGTGAACGTTGGTGAAATGGCAAGAAAGTTATGCTCTGGACAAACTTAGGCGACGGAATGACGGACTTACTGACAGATGGAGTGCAAACCTATAGTCCCCTCTAAGGCTCTGGTAGTACCGATGGTGGACTAATTAATAAATAGAGGATCTCACAATGGAGTCACACAAGTTTCCATTTATGTGAAACTTATAAAACGTGTTTAGAATGCTGTAATTTTGCAAGGCTCTGCCGAGCAATATTATAACATTCTTAACGAGTTTCATAAATTTCATATCAAATGGAAGCGAATGTGAGATTCTTTTTATCATACGACTCTATTTTAAAAGCAAAAGTCAACTTAATGGCCCGTCTTGGATGAATTCATGTCAATAGATTTCTATTGTGACGTCATAATCCAAATGCTTTATGTAAACAAAATTTATGTAATGAGTGTAACTGTTATTACGTATACACTCATAACGGGGTAATCATATGATAAATTAAAATAAGTATGAAACATCTAAATATGACAAACAATTTCCAGTACTTTTAAAGGACGTTAATTGGGTGAAGAAAAAAAAGTCAATCAGAGTAATTAAGGAACAAATCCAACAAATCCAACTTACCCAATTTCTAGCAGCAAATTCAGCGTCAGAATACACACCAGCTGCAGGTCTTGATTTTGAATTTCTGTCCAAATTATTTTCATGAGCAACTGAAAATCACACAAATGAAAGAAAAGGTCAGCTAAAGTTCAGTGATTAATCTATTACTGCTTGAATCATATGAATGATTTTATATTAAAACGGTGAAAATTGTTTTCAGTTCATCATTGTCATGTATGGACACATCTTAAGAAACAATACCACCAACTCCCCATGTATTCATCTGTTACAGATTGATATTTAAGGCAATAATTTTAAGCACTTTAAATATATACAAGTGCAAAGTAAAATTTTAATGTATTTAAGCCGGGGGTATTTATATATGACATATTTTAGTTTTTACAGTAACTAAAAGTGGCCTTAATAATTCACACTTAATATATCAGTGCAAGGTTTCATCAAGAAGTGCCACCAAGGCACCAAGTTTTTTTTCTCGCAACACTAATATCTGTTCCTTCTTTTCTCTCGCCAAATCATCCTTTTTCTTGTTTTTCTCCAGAAGTGCTGGTTGCTCACTTTCTGACATCAACATTGACAATATTGGTACAATTGGGTAAAACTAACAAGAGCACCACACACCAGGGGTGTACAATTCCACTAGCCCGACGCCCAAGGCTAGTGGATTTGAAGTCAGGGCTAGTGAAAATGTTCTTATTACCTATAACAAGAGGCCCAAGAGGGCCTGTATCGCTCACCTGAATATTTAAGCAGTCATAGCAAAATATTCTCATTAAATATTATATTGCACTATAAATATTTCCCTCGCAAACTTTGTTGGCTCCATCTGTTGAAACTACCAGCAAAATATTACTATAAGATTCTATGCTTTTTGATTCTTCTTCAGAAGTTGCTTGACATACTTTTCCCTGTGATCTTGTAAGTAGGTCAATGTCATTTTCCTTCTCAAATTGGTTAGCTCTATTCCCAAAAGCTACCAGCCAATCTTATGAATCCATTTCTTTTAGTTCTCAAGAACAAATCCATTAAAATGTTGTTGACCTCTGTGACCTCTAAAGTAGGTTGAGGTCATTTTCATTTGCAAACTTTGGTGAGCTCTATCCC
>NW_018408377.1:37504-71392 GCF_002113885.1 Mizuhopecten yessoensis | reverse complement strand
TTCTTCAGAAGAAGTCGTTTGAAGTTTTTGACATATTTGACCCCTGTGACCTTGAAAGTAGGTCAAACTAATTTTCATTCTCAAACTTTGTTGGTCTCTATCCCAGGAAGCCACCAGCCAAATATAAAGATTCTTTACCTTTCAGTTCTTCAGAAGAAGTTGTTTGAAGTGTTTGACACATTTGACCCCTGTGACCTTGAAAGTAACTCAAGGTCATTTTCATTCTCAAACTTTGTTGGGCTCTATCCCAGGAAGCCATCAGCCAAATATGAAGATTCTATACCTTTTAGTTCTTTAGAAGAAGTCATTAGAAGTTTTTGACATATTTGACCCCTGTGACCTTGAAAACAGGTCAAGGTCATTTTCGTTCTCATACTTTGTAGGGCTCCTACCAACGAAGCTTTCAGTCAAATATCATGACTCTAGGCCTGTCCGTTCTTCAGAAGAAGTTGTTTAAAGGAAAAGTTGACGGACGCGGACGGACGGACGGACGGACGGACGGACGGACGGACGACGGACGCCGCGCCATGGCATAAGCTCACTTGGCACTTTGTGCCAGGTGAGCTAAAAATATAGGCTGGGTTAGTAAAAAAACTTAATATTTGCCTACGGTCTAGCTATAGTATGTAAAATATTTAATCGTACACCCCTGAAAGGGTAATAATTCTTTAAACAATCGTCGAATCAAAATGCTAATTTAAAAAGCACAACTACAGCCTTTTAAGTTTTTAAGAAGATCAGTTAAAAACTGAGGGAGGAGATCTTTGGACAAAATTAAAATACTGAAAACAGCAAGGGTGATAACTCTTTCAGAAATGATGATTTGGAAAACATGACTACATGTACATGTCATGATAATAAAGCCTACCCAGTGCTCCCACTCATTTTTGTAACAAGGGGTGTTTGTACCCCCAGTTTCCCACAAGTGGGGGTATGAAGTTAAAATGGGGGAGGGCATTTTTTTTTCTTTTTCTAACACTATGTAGTAGACGATGTTTTGGATTTACGCTATTGAAACCAATATCTTACTTCGAGGAATCCAAGTTTTTCAACTTTTCAGAGTTCGAATTATCAGAATTTTATTTACTAAAATAAAGAAGAGGGTTGGTCGGGATCGGAGAGATAAACGGGGTCTACGAGTTAAAAGAGTTCGAGATAACGAGGTTTGACTGTACAATGTACGTATTAAACGTGTCGCAACATTTCAAGACCCACTGGTCCCTTTGTCCAGCAGTATGACTGAGTGAGTGATTTGGATTATTTACCTGTAAAACGATGTGATAAATTGTATATTTTTCGTGTCACTCGACCCGAGACATTTGGACTATCCATAGGGACGTTTACACACTGCATCAGAAAATACAATTCCTCAAAACCTTGATATCACATATTTCTAAACTGATGAATCTTATTGAATATGTTACTGGTGTGTAAATGTTTGAATTTTGATAATCAGTTCAGTATAGAACAAAACTGGCTCCTCCATCGATAAGTTTTGCTGCAGTTGGAGCGTCAAACATAAGGCACATGTGTTGACAAATGTAGTGTCACCAAACTCTACATCGATGAGTTTGTGGAAGCCAACTGCTGGCATACATGTTGAACCTGACAGCCACATAAGTACATCTTTTGGCTCAATCCGTTCACCGTTGTGTCCGCACCTTTGTTAAATACAAAATACATGTATGTCAATAGACCAATTGTTGATTTTCCATGTCAGATATGAACCATTGCAGACAACAAAACTCAAAAGTAACATCTCGCATAAATATTGTTCTGTGTATTACAGCGTATATTTGTAGCTATAATGATATTTATATATGGAATATATATAGGATATTCAATGGTTTCCTGTTTAATATCAAATATATTCACGAGTATTGCAGATTTTAAATATATAGAAATATTTTACAAAACTTATGACGGTTGTTTATCAACTTCTATTTCGCATTTTTAGCCTTTTAATACTTCATACAGTCACTCAGTAAACCTCATTCCTTTTCGAAGTTAGTCACTTGGTAAACTTCATTCCTTTTTGAAGTTTGAAAATTTACCAGGTAAGAGAAACATGCTAAACAACTGTCACGACATTATTTGAACTCTACACAAGAGACCCAATGGGCATGCATTGCTCACCTGGTATAAATCTCACACTTGTAACCTTAAAGAGATCAAAAATAAAGCTACATGCAAAGTATCAGTATTTATAACTAGAAGTCATTCAGAAGAACCTGTTAGAAGATTTTAAAACATTTGACCCCTGCGACCTTTAAAGTCAAACAAGGCCATAACTTTGAATAAACTTCATCCCAGGTTGCTTCTGGCCAAATATCATCACCCTAGGCCTTTTGGTTATTAAGAAGAAGTTGTTTGCACTAAAATCTTGGCACTGGACGACAGATGGCCGAGGGAAGGACAACGGACATCGCACCACAGCATAGGCTCAATTGCCCCTTCGGGCCAGGTGAGCTTATAAAATCTACGTGAATTCAAGAGAACAAGACCAAATTATTTGATATAAACATCATTTTTACATGGAATCAACACATTTGTTAACTTTTTGAAATTTCTATGGGAAGATTCTGCACATCCAAAATTAAAACAAAATGAAAATGTGTGTATACATCCCCTAGAGACAAAAGAACCCTTTAAAATGACATATTTTGAGTTGTTCATGCAGATGAAATCATTAGATCTTAGAATATAGGAACAAATCGGGAGAGTTGGCATGAAGGAGTCCATTGTAAATACAACCAGTACCTTTAGTTGCCTGTAGGAAAGTAAGGAAACCCTGTGCCGTTTCCATCTCCAACAGCTTTGCATTTCCCTCACTGTACTGAAACTTCAACAGAGCTCTCAGATTTGAAACAGTTACAGGCTTCATCCGACCACTAAAAAGTGTTCTTGCTGCAAGTCTGTTGTTCACACATATAGCACTGTGCACTTGATGAGTGTCCAAACCTATAAAACAATGAACAAGTATGTCAGCTTATGATTACCTGCTTAAATTTTACACATAATAATCCACAAATAACTAGACTACCTCGGTGGCTCAATTGATAGAGCGTTCGCATGTGAGGCCGGAGGTCGGGGATTTGATCCCAGCCGCCTCATACCCATGACGAAAATTTGTTAGTTGTAGCTTCCCCTGGTAACACTCAGCATTAAGGGGCCTGTCTGGAGCAGTATAATGTGTTTGGGTTAATGTAAGTTATAGTTTTGCTCTTCACCTTTTATGAACTGGTCCAGTTCCCCCTACAGCTGGTTACCATGTGTTCAATCAATGCTGCCTGTAATTAAAGCATTGACATGTTGTCTAGTAAACTTTGGGACAGGAGTCAGGAGCATCGAACACCAAAGAGTATTGAAACTGTGCCTCATAATCAGTAGCACAGTCTCTCATCTGAAATATGCAAACATGTTTTGAGAAAATCTTAAAGAAGTCATAAAATCTTAATCTTACTTATATCACAACATTAATAAAATCAGAATTAAACTGTTTCAAGTTTGTTGTGGTTTTAATTTCATCATGTTTCATGTTGACGACCAGACCTTTAATTTTTTGTTGCATCAGCAGTCCATTAAAGCTCAAATAGCCAACACATTTAACATATACAAATCTATAACAAAAATTCAAAGTACAGTCAAGCCTTGTTGATCCAGACACATATGTTTCAATGCTGAAGAGGCTGGATAGTGAAGTGGTTGGGTTACAGAATCAAAATTGACATGGGTTCACAAGTATTCTAAGGGAAATCTGTAATTAGACAGGATCAACTGGATATATATATAGTGAGGGTACTAACGTACATGTATAACCTCCATTCATTCAGACACTATATTCCAAGGAATGTGGAACCAGAGCAGATAAAAAAAACAAGCAGTTTTACGGTCTGTATCGTGCGAGTCTGAGAAACAACCAAAGGCTCAGGGTCCTAGACACTGAACTTGGCTATATTTTCACATGTTGATGTCCAGTTAGTATTAGCAAGATTTGGTTTTAAGTTTCCTTTGTGCACTTTTTGGGGTTCTAGCCCCTTCATAAGAACAATTATTATGAAATGTAGATTCAACGCAAGACCCAAAATTTACCTTATCCAGAATTTCCCTCACTGTGTCCTGCAGGTCATCTGGATTCACAGTCACGACCTTTCCGTTTAAAATATAATCAACAACGCAGTCTGCAAACACCGGTATCCAGGGTCCATCTTGGATGATGGACAGGACCACCAACTGCCCAATATAAAGAAACGATCTTTTCTTCCTTTCTAGGAAGTTGGTTTGGAAGGTAAGTCTTCCTAGTTCACCTGTAATACCTAAACAAAATCCATTGGTATAAATAATATAATAATTAAATGGTCTTTTTAAAAATTAATTTATGATACTTCAAATGAAGGAGCCGATAATGGATCAAGTCATTCCTTGTCCCATCCTTTAAATGTATCACAGAAATGTTTGTAATGTTGAAATAGGTGAAATTGTTTTTATGTTTGGTGCAAGTTAAGAAACACATTGAGGTCATTTACAGACATTACAAGTTGAATGGGTGGAGAAAATCACCAAGAAAACCCACAGAAGTCATGCTTTATAACTTGTTGATAAAAAGAATTATTTACCTGACATATAAAACGAATGCGAGAGCTGGTGGAGGAGTCGACCCCTTCTTCCCCACAGAACTTTATCTGTAGAGGGTTTTGGAGGTCTTCTTGGGAGAACTTAATTAATGTAAGAGAATCCCTCCGTATATGGTCCCTCCTTACTTCCATCAGGAAGGGATTTGAGTCGAGATTCCTGATGAAGTCCCTGCAGGAACTCCTTCAACTCCCCAAGAGAAAGATTATCACTGAAAGAAAAAAATATATGACTCAAAAACATCAGATATGATTTGGCGTGTTGAAGAAACGAATACATTGTAGTAATAACTATTAATGAGTCGTGCATGTATGTCAACAAATGCCTCATCTACCTCTCTTTCTTTTTCCTTTTCTTACCACACACATATATAACTCATGTTCTACCACTATTGCCCATGTTTATCAACTATCAGAGCATTGATAAACACACTATAGAGCTGGATAACATGCTCTACGGTTGCATAACATCATGCAATAACACTTTCCAGCATTTGGATTCGCTGAATATATGCACTTTGACCCAGCACTACATATTTTACTTAAACTTAATACCCCACTCTAATTTGTAGCGGGGGGGGGGGGTTGTTAATTATTTACAATTACCCTCAAATAATTAATTGTTTGTTGCGAGCGAAAAAGAAAAAGAAAAAAATACCCAACATCTCTGGTATATAGTCATCGACCGATTCAGAATTACCATCAACAGTGTCATTTAGCTCTCTGTAAGAAAAAGGAGAAAGTTATAAGATTTTTTGCAACAATAAAATTAGGGCACAATACCAATTTTACTTTACTCTTGATAAATTGTTATTAATTTCTAATTTAAAACATGTATGTTTCATTATTTAAATGAATTGAACCAATTGTGAGAGTGTGATTTAAATAGTTTGCAGTTGCTATTGTGCAAAATCATGCAGCATAAAAAAGTTAACCTGTCTGACATGAAAATGAAACTTGTGCGATGTTATTTGTATGGATAATAATAAACATGTGAAAGGTATTCAAATCTTCCAAGTTATTTATGGAGTATTTAAAATTGAGGGGCTGCTCACTATCAAAACATCTTTCTGATAGCCCTTTTGATAAAATGAGCTGGAAAAAGTTTTGCAGGATTCGTCAGCAAGCCTTCCTAACAATTCAACATTTCACAGGTACATACCGGTACTCAATTTTGTGTCTTGTGGAAACAGCCATAACAACAAGCACATGCCAATTAATTTCCCGCATTATTGAAATGATGGTTCTATTAGAAACACAACACCCTTTCTCAACAGAATTTCTTCGCCAATAGCAAATTAATATTGCAATTGTTTTTATTGTCTTTTTAGAAAATGTAAATATAAGGACAAAATTATAATTTATTTTGAACTTTATGAGGTAATAAAGTTCGCATTTATAGTGATTTATGAAATTTTTACATGCATGCTGCTTGTCTTAATAATCTCATGAAGTTGAAAAAAATTTACAGTTGTGTAGATGGTTCATAAACTGTGTTACTCCATGTTTCAGTTGGTCAACTACCAATCAAAATGCAGTATACAATTGAAACACAGAATGATTGTATAAATTACTTCTTTATCCGAATCATTGGTTTTTCAAAGATTTAGTATTAAAGATGTAGAAATATAATTTGCAATATACCTGGGTAAATCCAATAGTTGTTGAGGCTGCACATTTGCAGATGATGATGGTATTGGGCTTTGCAAGGATGAAGTTACTCTCAGCAACACAGTTGGTGTATCCCCAGTTCGATATCCCAGAGCATTATTAACCTACATAATAAAACCAATTTCAAACTTGACTTGATTTAAACAAACTTGAATCAACACCCCCATGGCATCATATATATACATGCGTAACAACAAACCTCTTGCTTTTCTGGTTCTCGAGAAAAAGTTTTTTTTTTTAAATAGCCATATTTTTTTCAATTTTTGCTCTTTAGGGACCCCTAATACCTCTGACCCCTCCATTTGAAGAAATCTGAATCCCCATGCCATTCTAACACTAGTGCCAAGTTACATCAAATTTGGCAAAGCAGTTTATGAGAAGTTGAAAATGAAAAATTTATATAAGTCAAGAAACTAAGGTACATTGATGGGTCATAAAATTCTCATTAACCTACCTGAACACTACGCTGTTCATTTACAGCAGTTGATAATGCAGCAGGCTGTTCATTTGGGATTGGTGATAGCTGAATGAAAATTTAAAAAATTGTCTCACAAAATTAGTTGTCGCTGTAATGGCAGTAAACTGCAATAACTCTACTCCGCTTGGCATGCCATATTAAACTATTAACTGGCCTTTTACAGAAGGTAATCAAAGTGTTAAATTCAAGCCCAGATTCAAACAAATTCAATGTCAAAGATTTTGTCAAGAATGAATGGTTTCAAATATTGCTGTTGTTGCAAATTCTGTTATGCAATAAGACAATTAAATGAAATTTTATTGAAAAATTACTTTATGGTAAGTTTCAATAGTATCCAGTCTTACTATGACGTCACAGGAGGGTGTGCCACATAATGAATCTGCAAAGATGCATAATTGGGAAGTGTTCCCATTTGTCTATATTGCATATCCGTATTGACTGATTATTGCACTAAACAAATCCTTTAACTCAGACATATATTACTCCACCTTTTTTTTAAGATTGTAATATTTTGACAATAAACTCACTCTAGGGTTGCTGTTCCGGGTCACTGAATTTAATTGTCTTTGGTTTGTGTGAAAAATTGAAACAAGAGGCTCAAGGGGCTTGAAGACACTAACCTGATTTAAGTAGCCTTTTTTAAATGTTCATGTGACATGAGTGATTTTTCCGAACTGATCCATGACTCACTGCCAGAATCCTATCTCATCATATCTTGTCTTTTAGTTGAACTTTGTAAAATTGGTTTATGAGAAGAATTTGTTTAAATGAAATGTTTACAGATGACAGATGGATGATGGCCTATTGCCTGAGGTTGCAAGAGTAAAAGAAATGAGGAAGACATATATTTGGCTTAATTCAAAATGTTACTTCGAAAAACAATATGCTCACTCTTTGGCTTCTGTTTTGAGATGTTGATTGTCTTTGGTATGTCTGAAATGATTCCAGAAAATATTCAACAATAATTAAGAAGGTATGACAATTAATTCATGCATTCTGAGCATAGGGAGATTGAAATACCGGGTAATTGTTCCTGAATAATGCAGAATCATCTCTTGAAAAAGATGGAAGTACCCATTTACTTCCATCCATAAAAATATATTGGCTGCAGCTACCATACTACTGGCGCTGTCGTAGATTGACCAATAGCTAGTACTTTGTATCTTCGCTCACATTACATAGGTAACAATCATTCATGTGTTCGAATGTCAATGATGAATTACTTGGTTGTCCTGCAAAGTTTAGTTCATACCATTTCAATACAAATACCAGTATATTATATTGGAAACATATACAAATAAAACAAATGTTTCCAATATTCTACTTTTTCACAATGTTCTAAAAAGTTCTCAAAGACGTCACATATTTGTTTACATGTCTTTTTGGTTCTCAATAGCTTATTTATATCATTTAATACACACTCACAAAACAACAATTCTGAATAACAGAATAGACACATTGACTTCATTGGCTGGGAGTCTTAAATGATTAGTTATTTTTTATTAACATGTAGTAAACATTTCATTTTTGTTATGTGAAAGGTATCATATAAAAAAGCTTAATAACACCCTTTTTTCGCAAATCTGAATCCCCCTCACCTAGGGATACTTCCTGTCTCAGCCAATTAGAGGCCAGGGCAGCCATTTTGGAATTTCTGATTCACTTTTAAAGTAACAGCACTTGTTCGGGAACTCACAAGGAACATAAGTACTGAGTTATAAGTCAATTGCCAAAACAATTCTTGAGAAGAAGTAGAAAATGTTTCAGCCAATAAGAGGCCAGGCAGCAATTTTGGATTTTTCCGATCTGCAAGAAAAGTAACAATACTTGGTCAGGACCTCATAGGTAACAATTGTACCAAGTTACAAGTCAATTGCTCCAGTAGTTCATGAGAAGAAGCTGAAAAGTTCTCAGCCAGTCAGAGCAAGGTGGTACCCAATTAGAGGCCATAGAGGCCATCTTGGATTTCGGATTGACTCTAAAAATAACAACACTTGGTCGGGACATCATAAGAAACATTTCCAAAAAGTTATGAGTTCTACGGTTCTGTGGCTCTGAAGAAGAATTCAAAAATGTTAACCATTAATACACGACGGACGATGAGCTATAGCATTAGGTCACCATGACCTATGGTCTGATGACCTAAAAATCACAAATGTTGCATACTGCATAGTAAACATTTATTCCATTCAATGTGCATAACTTTTGATTAAAAAAGATACCAAACATACTGACCAATTGAAATGCAGCATTGGCAATAAAATCCAGTGCTCTTAGAGAAGAACTGCGATGGTTTCTTGGTGGAGCCAATGATGGAAGTTCATTCTATGATAACAACAAGATGGCCAAGGGTCTTAAGGCGCTCACCTGAGTAATATGGCCTGAATGTTTAATACTGAGATTTTAATACTGATTTCATAAGACATGCATATTGAAGGGGCTATTTTGGACAAAACTGGGTCTACAACTTGAGGGCATTGCATATATATACATATATATATATAGACATATATATGGACACCAATCTTTTGTACTTCGTGACGTCACGTTACTATTGTAGTGTGATGACATGTAATTGTGACGTCACGAAGCTGTTCTTTTGAATAAACCTGAAGAGCCCTGTGAAGGGTGAAAGCAGCTAGTTTTTTAGTCGGTCGTTAATCTTATTTTTTCTATATTTACTTCTTTCACATGGACACTTAATCCCTTTGTATCATATATATATATATATAGTGAAGAGTTTGCAATTTATTGAAGACGAAGTTAGAAGTTCAATATCCGTTAAGGCCCATGTTGAACTTTAACCCCTGGTATGCTCCAATTTATGATCCCAGGGATATTCTTTTGAACAAAAATGATTCCACACCCCAGGTGCATGATGTAAGCAAAATAGTATTTATGGGGGAATTTGCGAAGCATCGTGAAAGAAGATATTCAAAGCTGCATTTGCCTACCAATCCATTGGTTGCTATGGTAATGAAACCTCTGTTATACCAATTTTGAGTAAAATCGAATAATATTGAAATTGCAACCTATCAGAGGACATGTACACTTAACTATCACCACAATATCTGTAAGTAACGGTGAACACACAATAATTCCCTTACAAATTAGAATAAATGAGTTAATGTATACTTATATATATAGTTCATTGATTCTTTGTGACAGCTATTTTTACCTCATCTTCTATTTCTTCTGTATCTTCATCACCTATCTGCATTTGTAATATATAAAAAACAAGAAAAAGAAAAAAAAAAAATATTGACACAGTATTTGATTACAGTTAATGAGATTTTTTCATATGGCAATATTAATCATAACAGATAATTCAGAGTATTACAAGTTAAATTTGTCAATGAGTGAGGAATACTATTGGATTTCTTCAGTTTGTCAGTTATATTTGGGTTTATAAGTTTGACCCAGTTAAACAGGAATGCAAACAGTATTTATAATCTGATCACCATCATTAAGATTATTTACCTTCCGAACCAGTTTCATTACTGAAGGAAATTTGAGTACATGCAGTGAATCGCGATCTGTAGCAAGGTACTAACCATTTTCACACATTCAGTCCCAACAATCAATTTTTAACTGTGTCCAGTGTGAATCAAACCTCCTTATACAGGTCCACTATTAACATATTAAAATTTTAATTGAAAGTCAAAATCCGATATTCTAATCTGACAGTGACTGTATTCAATAAATTCCATTAAGTAATTGGATAGACTTACAATTGAGCGATCAGGCATGATGTATATTGCAGATCTAGCTACATTTTCCCTCAATGCCCGTAGTGCGAGTCCTGCCAGTGGTCTCAAAAGCCACTTAGAACCACCATTACCACTGGAAGGCCTGCTCTTTGTAACTTCATGAATTGAAAATTCATTTAGGCCTAGTCTGGGGAAACTTTCTTTTACTTTGTAGCGGAATGCATCCACCGATGATTTCCTGCTCACGGATATTATTTTCTTTCCTAAAACAACAATTTGATTTATTGAATCCTTCAACCTGATTAACCCAGTTGAAAAATCTCCATGAATTCCGCGGAATTTCCATGGATTTCGCTCCGCATTTTCTGTGGAAATTTGCTCCACGGAGTATTGGGAATGATATTCCGTGTAGATTCCACAGAGAAAAAACAAAAGACTAGGGATTTCTCCATGGAGAATGCTGCCCAATTTCCACGGAGTTAGCTGAACTCCGTGGAGATTACAGGTCGACACTCTCGGAGGTTACCAATGTATTTCTGCAGAGATTGTCAGTGAATCTCCACAAAGCGTGCTTCATCTCCGCGGAAAATGCTGGATCCCCGTGAAAAATGCAGAATCTCCGCGGAAAATGCTGAATCTTGCGGAAAATGCTTGATCTTGTGGAAAATGCTGGATCTGTTTAGATATTGAAGAATAATGGTGTATTGTGAATTGAACATGCTCAAGAAACAATCATTTAAATAACCACAGATTTTTTTAGAAGATGGCTTTACAGCATTGCAGGGACACTCTAGCATTACAAATAATTTATCAAATGAAATACAGAACTATCTGAACTGCACTTCAGGCAACCTGTGAAACAATTTTGCGTATAAAAACCTAAAACATAAGAGTTGAGATTTTTTGGCAAATTATTTTATTGATTTTAAAAGAGGAATCATGGAAACTCTTGAAATATCATTATCAAATTGGAGTCTCTTGTACAAATTCAGAGATTTGACACTCGTCAGTAAATGACAACTTTCCATTGAGGCTCTGATTTAAAACAGACCTTCAATATCTTCCAATCAAGGACAATAGATGTATTATATACATCTGTTGAAAAGAAAGTACAAAGAATTCTTTCAAATTTCAAATCAAAATTCTGTATTTGAAAAAAAAGAAGCTTATGTTATGACATTAAATGTCCCGTCACATAAAAACATATTTTTTGGATTGATCTACTAAGGTGTCTTTAACATTTCACGACTTCTTAGGAGTTGCAGATGGCTTCAATACTTCTGCAAGCTTAATGTTGATGGCCTGATTGCTGCTCTGTGGTCCAGGAAACTGCTGCCTCATGATGTCTGAAATAAAAAGAAGTCAAATATATCTGCCATTATTAACAAATAGGGTCGTAATAATAGCTCTACAGAGCTTTGTAAACACATAAATAAAATGCTTGTGTCCCTTGTGTCTTTGATAAAAAAAATGACTACTAGCATCTTAACTTTGGTCTCGCATTGTTTATTGTTTCATTCCAACCAATGTAGCTTTACTATGATATAACAAGATATGTACTAGTTATGTACTAAGTTACGAGATCTTTTTTCCCCCTGGTGAACTTATCGTTTAGTCATGTGCCAATGACACGGGTTATCATAACAATATATTTATTTACCTGTTAAACAAAAGTTAGATGACAACAAAACTTGTTGTTCCTTACTTTATATCTAACTTCCATCACATTGTCATTAATATTCTAAAATTAAATACAAGTGGATGACATAAGCCTGACATCAAGTACTGAATCATGAGCACGTAATGGTAGTGATATGTATTGTCTTGCCACCAACACTAGATTTGTAAGAAAATAAATACATAAATAAATAAAAGATAAGAAAATTACCATATAACTGCTCAAGTTTCTCCTTGTCAAGACCCGGCTTCTCCCCCATGCCGGAAACAGAGTGCCCAATTTCTCTCTCACTGTCCTTAAACATCATCCTACACAAGGTTTTGCATGCCTTAGAGAAGGCAAGGTGTTTCACCTTTCCAGATAATTGTTCCTATGAAAGATAGAATAAATGACATTTGGTCATGAATCACTTGCCTGATGTTGACCAACTCAGTCTTTAAAAAAAGACAAACATATTAAACTTTGCCATTGATATATAATATAATTACAAAAATTGAAGGATGAAGTCACTTTGACAGAAAAAGGTGTGAGATTAAAATATGAATATATGTTTATTTAGAAATATCTGCTAAATTACCTTTGTAAATCCATTAAGGAGGATATTCTGATCATGTAGTTGTTGCTGGGGCTGAAGTTGTTGCTGGGGCTGTAGTTGTTGATGGGGCTGTAGTTGTTGCTGGGGCTGTAGCTGTTGCTGGGGCTGTAGTTGTTGCTGGGGTTGTAGGTGTTGTTGGGGCTGTAGTTGTTGCTGGGGATGTAGGTGTTGCTGGGGCTGTAGTTGTTGTTGGGACTGTAGTTGTTGTTGGGGCTGAAGTTGTTGCTGGGGGTGTAGGTGTTGTTGGGGCTGTAGTTGTTGTTGGGGCTGAAGTTGTTGCTGGGGGTGTAGGTGTTGTTGGGGCTGTAGTTGTTGTTGGGGCTGTAGTTGTTGTTGGGGCTGTAGCTGTTGCTGGGGCTGAAGCTGTTGCTGGGGCTGTAGGTGTTGCTGGGGCTTTAGTTGTTGCTGGGGCTGTAGGTGTTGCTGGGTCTGTAGGTGTTGCTGGGGCTGAAGTTGTTGTTTGGGCTGTAGTTGTTGCTGGGGCTGTAGATGTTGCTGGGGCTGTAGGTGTTGCTGGGTCTGTAGGTGTTGCTGGGGCTGAAGTTGTTGTTTGGGCTGTAGTTGTTGCTGGGGCTGTAGTTGGTGCTGGGGCTGAAGTTGTTGCTGGGGCTGAAGTTGTTGCTTGGGCTGTAGGTGTTGCTGGGGCTGGAGGTGTTGCTGGGGCTGTAGTTGTTGCTGGGGCGGTAGTTGTTGTTCGGGCTGTAGTTGTTGTTGGGGCTGTAGCTGTTGCTGGGGCTGAAGCTGTTGCTGAGGCTGTGGCCTAAACTGTTCCTGTGGCAGTTGTGATTGTGCATACTTCAGATGCTGATGTTGCTGCTGTTGAAACTGTAGATGCTGCTGCTGTGAGAATGAGTAGTCTACTGGGGCTGTAGTTGTTGTTGGGGCTGCCGTTGTTGTTGGGGCTGTAGTTGTTGTTGGGGCTGAAGTTGTTGCTGGGGGTGTAGGTGTTGTTGGGGCTGTAGTTGTTGCTGGGGCTTTAGTTGTTGCTGGGGCTGTAGGTGTTGTTGGGGCTGAAGTTGTTGCTGGGGCTCTAGGTGTTGTTGGGGCTGTAGTTGTTGTTGGGGCTGTAGTTGTTGCTGGGGCTGGAGGTGTTGCTGGGGCTGGAGGTGTTGCTGGGGGTGTAGGTGTTGTTGGGGCTGTAGTTGTTGCTGGGGCTTTAGTTGTTGCTGGGGCTGTAGGTGTTGCTGGGGCTTTAGTTGTTGCTGGGGCTGTAGGTGTTGCTGGGCCTGTAGGTGTTGCTGGGGCTGTAGGTGTTGCTGGGGCTGAAGCTGTTGCTGGGGCTGAAGCTGTTGCTGAGGCTGTGGCCTAAACTGTTCCTGTGGCAGTTGTGATTGTGCATCCTCCAGATGCTGATGTTGCTGCTGTTGAAACTGAAGATGCTGTTGCTGTGAGAATGAGTAGTCTACATTCTGTTGTTGCTGCCACGGAAACTGTCTGTGTTCTATCTCATTTCTTAACCTCTACAAGAAATCAATAAAAACTATGCTGGGGCTGAAGTTGTTGCTTGGGCTGTAGGTGTTGCTGGGGCTGGAGGTGTTGCTGGGGCTGTAGTTGTTGCTGGGGTTGTAGGTGTTGCTGGGGCTGTAGTTGTTGCTGGGGCTGTAGGGGTTGCTGGGACTGTGGGTGTTGCTGGGGCTGTAGGTGTTGCTAGGGCTGAAGTTGTTGCTGGGGCTGAAGGTGTTGCTGGGGCTGAAGGTGTTGCTGGGGCTGTAGCTGTTGCTGGGGCTGTAGCTGTTGCTGGGGCTGTAGCTGTTGCTGGGGCTGGAGCTGTTGCTGAGGCTGTGGCATAAACTGTTCCTGTGGCAGATGTGATTGTGCATACTCCAGATGCTGATGTTGCTGCTGTTGAAACTGTAGATGCTGCTGCTGTGAGAATGAGTAGTCTACTGGGGCTGTAGTTGTTGTTGGGGCTGCCGTTGTTGTTGGGGCTGTAGTTGTTGTTGGGGCTGAAGTTGTTGCTGGGGGTGTAGGTGTTGTTGGGGCTGTAGTTGTTGTTGGGGCTGAAGTTGTTGCTGGGGCTGTAGGGGTTGCTGGGACTGTGGGTGTTGCTGGGGCTGTAGGTGTTGCTAGGGCTGAAGTTGTTGCTGGGGCTGAAGTTGTTGCTGCTGGGGCTGTAGTTGCTGCTGGGGCTGTAGTTGTTGTTCGGGCTGTAGTTGTTGTTGGGGCTGTAGTTGTTGTTGGGGCTGTAGCTGTTGCTGGGGCTGAAGCTGTTGCTGGGGCTGTGGGTGTTGCTGGGGCTGTAGCTGTTGCTGGGGCTGTGGGTGTTGCTGGGGCTGTAGCTGTTGCTGGGGCTGTAGCTGTTGCTGGGGCTGTAGCTGTTGCTGGGGCTGTAGCTGTTGCTGGGGCTGTAGGTGTTGCTGGGGCTGAAGTTGTTGCTGGGGCTGAAGCTGTTGCTGGGGCTGAAGCTGTTGCTGAGGCTGTGGCATAAACTGTTCCTGTGGCAGTTGTGATTGTGCATACTCCAGATGCTGATGTTGCTGCTGTTGAAACTGTAGATGCTGCTGCTGTGAGAATGAGTAGTCTACATTCTGTTGTTGCTGCCACGGAAACTGTCTGTGTTCTAACTCATTTCTTAACCTCTACAAGAAATCAATAAAAACTATGGTCAATACTTGAGGATAGTCATTACACATGAATAATGAATACCTATTTTAATAAAATCAAGTTGAAACTAGATTTGTAAGCTATAGGCTTACATGGGTCAATCTTAACTTGATTCACTTCGGTTTTATGGGTTACAAGTTTCCCCTACAGAAGAAATTTCTGTTTTTTGAAATTCCCCTATGTGCTTTAAAATTCACCTGTTTCAACAAGTAAATAGCTGTTCCATAAAGGGCAATAACTCAAATAAAAAGAGGGTGAAATACATATAAATCACAATTGTACCACTATCTAAGGTATTTATTATATGCTTTGTAAATATTGGGCAAGTTAGTCTACAGGCATCTTACAGTACAGATATTAGTATTTAGTGTCCAATAATCATGAGTCTGCAAATGTAACTGCTTGAAGTGCCTTTGGCGGGTATAAATTTATGCTGTGGTTGTTAACTTTGTGTCAACAGTTGACATATATCCAAAGCTGCCAAAAGGTTAGAATTTTTTCAGGAGAATATTTAAATATTGATCTAAAACTTTAAAATGATTTAAAAACTACCATAGTTTTCTGTGGGCCCTTTTGTAACTAGGCCCACCTCGAACCAAATTTCCCATTTTTTTTTAATCATGAGGGGCATTTATAAACAAGGTTTCAGGAAGATATTTTATGCTTATTGCAAGAAAAACTGAACTGAACTCACAAAATAATATTAGTATATTGCATCACTGCAATTAACTTGCCTTAAAATCTTGTTAAGTCTGACATGTAGATTAGCACAATGTTTACAACATGTGCTGTTTTCAGCATTTGGGGCTGTGGGGCTGTGGATATTATCCTCTAGAGTTGGCATTGTCAAATCATGAAGTGTTGTTTCCTCTAGATCGCAGCTCTCATCCAATGAAAAATCAAACAACACCTCGTGTGATGTTTTTAACAGACTGGATGTGAGAGATGGGTTTTCAGTCCTAGAAAAAAAGTAAGAAAATAGAAAGTTCCGGATGGAGTGTTCATGTCGTACATTTATTTCTTGGTTTTGATAAATTCAACATTGAATCCTTGATGGTGATATGATTGAAATATGAAGTTAACAGAAAGCTTAAAGTTAGGCTAGCACATATATGACCTAAAACTTACTGTTTGTCATCAGGGTTTTCCTGGCTTGTTTGTTGGTTGCAGTTGATGTCATCGATCAACTTGTTGATCTCTTCTAAGGAAGCATCTTTTTGTAGAGCCTTTTTCTTTTTCTTTTTGTGCCATACAAAATAACAATTTCATAAAAAAAATATGTTTAAAATGTAAACCATATTTTTTTTTAAATTATGTATCACAAGTAAAACGTAACTATTTCAATTTTTTATTACTCCATGGCCAGTGTAACACATTTCTAAATGGACATACAATTCACAACATACTTGTTAATTCTATCGAATATTGATTATTGTTATTATCTTCTGAATGTTGGAACTTGAAAAGAAAAAGTCCCAGTTAATCTGTGACTTTAGAGGCAACATTTAAACCAGAGACCTTATACAATTACTTACTTTGTTCATGGACAAAGCATCGTCTCCTGTTTCACTCTCATGAACTGTCTTTTTCTGTTTTTTCGGAACTGAAAGAGGAGATTTAGAATAATTAAACATAGACAATTGTTAAGAAGAGACTTGGTTTGAAATTAATGAAAAATATTACAGTTTAGTTCTTAAAACCAATCACTACTTTACCTCAGAGATAATCAATTTATTAATTCAAAAGAAAATTGTTTAAGATGGCGTTTAAAGCAAGAAATGTATACAGACAAAGGTCATTCACGGTCAATCAGAGTTAACTGGTGATATATATATATATTCAGTCTTTCACTAGTACCTTTTTTGCATGGGTGATCCTAGGAAGAGGCTTTTCCACAGCATCTACTGTGGTATCAACCTGCGAGGGTCTACTCCCACAATCAGACCCTACAATTTAACTGAACAATGTACATTCTATTATTATTGGGTTAAGATTGTATATCAAACAAGAAAAAGCGCGATACATTTCATGGACATATATATATATATATAATGCCATTTATAATTATTATATAATAATACAGGAAAGAGATTTGATACTATATGACCATGAGGCCAACACAGTAACCACTGCCCAGTTTTGACTGATGATTTATCAATTATATACTTGCCATCATCTAGATCTTTCAAAATTTCGTCTTTAAATCCCATTTGCTTTAAGATGCCCTTTGAATCCAGTTGATCATTCTTCAGCAGGTCGTCCAATTGGCGTATTTTTGGAATAAGGTCATCCTTGTTTCCTGCGTACAATATTATAATAAAACATATAACATATTTTCCCCTTTTACACTTGCAATACTAGTACTACTACTGTAAACAACCAAATGATTATCAAGCAGTCGACACAAGGCTATTTGAGCTTCAAGTAAAGAAATCTTAGGCCTAGTCTTGCCAGAATGTGATTTCTACTTGCACCATATGATAAATATGACCCCCCCCCTCTAAGGGTCGAACATCAATCATATTAGGTCTAACAACTAATCAAGGGATATGAACGAATCGAAAAGAAACTTGATATGCCGGCAGCTGATACTAGGACTACCACCAACAGAAAAAAATGTATTCTTGGATTATAAAAAACGACCTTTAAACGAAAATCAGAAGAAGAGATGAAAAAAAATATCCCGAGAAACCAAAACTGGTTCTGATCAGCCGATATTCATCGTAACTCCCTGATGTATTTTACATCAAGATTATATTTAGAACACAGGCATGTTCATGCCACACATAAATACATATTGCTTCCTACGTCGATTGCTAATACATTTCAACAAACTCACCCTCAATTCCAACGACTGCAGCCTTGTAAGGCCTTCCCTGGAATTTCGCCAAAACGAAAATCACCGGTCTCGTAGGCATTAACCTCTTTGCATGGTTTTATTATTGTTGAACTGGTTTGAACTGGTTTGAACTGTCCAGTGTCTCTCCTTGTAGTACCAGAACAACAGTGTAAAATATTTCTGTATTGCTTACGCCATGCCGATCGTAGTTTTCAAATCCTTCCAAAAGCACGGTACTCGTGGTTGCAGAGAAGTGTTCGGTTTTGATTTCCAAATATTGCGCCAAAAATCGACCAATAGATGACCCCGAGAGAGTAGTTCAGCCGCTGGACAAATCGCATTGTTTGACAGAATTGATAATGGCCGACATGGGAGCATGGTACAGCGCAAGATGTAAACAAAAGCATACGATGGAGAAATAGTCAACTTACTTTCAACTGCATGATTGCATCGTTTTTGTTAAGGTATTTTTTTATGTATCTTATCTTATATATTGCAACACTACTCTCAACCAAGGTCTTCGTGTGAAAATGAACCGTGCATGCCTTACGATACAGTAAAAACAATAGTTTTCGTTTTTGAAAGTGGGCTCTACAGGTAACATTACTGCTGTTTTAATTTTGATCGGCATTCCAATGATAATGTTTTTAATAGGTAGGCCCTAATACGGACGAGCTTTGTTTTTAATAGTAGGCCCTAATCCAGACGAGCTATTCTGATAAAAATGAACTGACGCATACGTAACGTTACCTATTTTGACGCACCAATAATAGTGCATTTTCTCGGTGAAATATTTTCAAATCAGCAAGTAATCATGATGACATCAGTATATGATATAAGTTACAAGCAAATAAAAATCGTTGGGAGTTGAATTTTAGCGTATATATAGCGTTAATTTTTCACAATTTCAAAAACGAAAAAGAAAGCCACTGATCGCGTTGAAAAAAAAGTAAATCGAACACGTACATCGTTATAGTGTAGAAATGAATAACCTGGATCGTTTCATTAGCTGTCGAGTGACAAGTACCTTTGGTCGAGTTTTACTTGTCGAATGCTACCCAAATAGCAAAGAAAGACTCATATAAATATAATTGCTATATATCGCAGCATGATTTATGAATGAAAAAAACCCGCTTTTAAGAACTAAAATTGCTATGTTTACTATGATCATCAGAATATATCGCTTCTCCAAAGACTAATATGGTTCAAACTAATTTTTATAGATCACTGAACAGTGAACAGACCCTTTTTTGATATAAATATAATCATGAATTGGTTTGGGTCTGTTGAATTTCAAGCTGTAGTCTTGTGACATGAAAACAAGTACCATTATGTTTTATAATTATAAGTATATGATATGTAAATAAAAAATTTCAATGTAGTGATAAAAATGGGAACACTGTCAGTTGCAATTAAATTGTCCATTTTCAGCTACCCTGAAGTACACCTTAAGCTTACAGCTCATGATCAGAGCTGTCAAAGAAAATGGACTTGAACAAATGGATATGCCATATATGTGGAAAGGAGCTCTCCAGGAAGCAGACACTGAAAACACATTTGTCTTGCATACATGGTGAATCTGGTGAGATGAATATTGTAAATCGTTTCATTTTCATGTGTACTTCATTTTTCAAACTACATGTATTAATTCATGCAAAAATGTTTTATTCGAAATCATTTGCAGTATTTGTGTCCGTGATTAAATCATTAATAGTTCAAAGTTTCCTCTTCTTCGATAATTCCTGCACCAGTATTTGAGTATTATCCACATTAAATTATCAAAAGCTAATTAAAATCAGAAGTGTTTCTAATTTAAGTCCTGAACATCAGTAAAACAGAATGTTGCCTTGTATTTGTTTCTCTCAGTTTATTTAAAATGCAAAATTATTTGTTTCAGTGAGTCCTGTAAAAAAAAGTACAAGGTGTATGAATCCAATCCATGTGTTGAAATACCTACAACTACAAAATATAGATGGTAGGTCTTTTTTATTATAAGGTGTAAAAAGAAACAGTTTATTTGTTTTTATTGAGCCTCAAAGAGCAACCGTTGAACAAATTTTATCATAACAGATTTCATTTTTTTTAAATCATGCTGTAAATGCCCATTGAGATATATATTTCAAACAGCTGATCATCAAGTTTTCAGTTAGTCTGTCCCTTTGTCTGTATGGACAGAAGTTTGTCCAATGCACTGTAGTTACTGTAACTTTTGTAATTAACTTTTGACGAAACTTGGTAGCTATAACCGTTTCCTTGATTAGGTAATACTGTTTTTGATTCATTTTTTATTTCAACAATACATATATTAATAAATTGTTTTTGCTTTCACCAGGAAAAACCAACTGAACACATCGGACTCTTCTTCAGTGCCCACATATCTTGCAAGTACTGGAACGCTCCATGAAATTAATAACCATCATGATCAGACTGGCTCCAATCAACAACATGAACAGGAAACTGTAGATATACCAATTCAAAATTCTAGTCCCACAATAGGTGATGCTGAGTCAATTACAAGTACATTGTCAGAACTTTGAATATTGTAGTATTTGTGGCAGCACTTTCCCAGATGACGGCAATGTATTAAAAACATGCAGAACACCAGGATGTGGAGGTTTCCGATCAAACAGAGATTACTTTGTTGTGGGGAATATTAAAAAGCAAATCAAGGAAAGGTATTTGGTTGAAGATTCAGGATGAATTGAAGCGACCAAAAACCACATCCTCCCCCATTGTTGACATAACATCAGGATGTGAATACAAGAAGATGGCTGTAGAAGGAGGCTTTTTGGAAAAAAATAATACCAACATCACACTGACATTTAACACTGATGGTGTTAGCTTATTCAAATCCATGAATGTTTCACTTTGGCCAATCTATCTTGCTATAAATGAAATCCCCCCAAGAGAAAGATTTCTCATGAAAAACCTCATCATTTGGGGAATATGGCAAGGACCATCTAAGCTTTTGTTTGTTTGTTTGTTTGATTTTGTTTAACGTCCTATTAACAGCTAAGGTCATTTAAGGACGGCCTCCCCTGTGTGCAAGATGCATGCGTGTAGTGTATGTGTGTGTATTTTGGGAGGCTGCGATATGTTCGTGTTTGTCTCCTTGTGATAGCGCGGAACTGATGCCGACTTTATAGTGCTACCTCACTGAAACATACTGCCGAAGACACCCAGCAGGACGCCCCACCCGGTCACATTATACTGACAACGGGCGAACCAGTCGTCCCACTCCTAATTTGCTGAGCGTTAAGCAGGAGTAGAAACTACCATTTTTAAAGACTTTGGTATGTCTCGGCCAGGGGACAGAACCCAAAGCCTTCCTCACAGGGGCGAACGCTCAACAAATGGCCAAAAGTGAGGCATTGTCAAGGGAGACATTAGGAAGAAGAAAGTTATTTAGAAAGGAGAGAAGAGATAAGGTCCCAAATTTAGTCGCCTCTTACGATCATGCAATTGGGGGCAGCAGGTACAATTCTTACGCCCTACCTGCAGGGGGTACCATCTAAGCCTGTTATGGACATTTTTATGGGACAGTTTGTACGTGACCTAGTAATGTTGGAAAGGCAAGGTGTGCATCTAAGCATTGATGGCACAAAGATAAAATGTTGTGCTAAAGTCATTGTTGGAACTATGGATTTACCAGCCAGAGCATGTGTCCTGAACACAACACATCACAATGGGCTGAGCTTACAGCTGCATATTTTGTGAAAATCCAGGAAAGGTTGTTAAAAGTGGTAAAGGACATGCCCGTTCATTTCCCTTTCTGGAAAATCCGCCCCAAAAAAGGGACCAGGAAAGAATCTCAAAAAACATTGAAGAAGCAGTGTTGTCTGACAAAACTGTGAAAGGGTTTAATGGAAGATGTTCTATTGGATGCCTTCCAGGATTTTCTCCTGCAAACAACATTGTCATTGATTACATGCATGCTTGTCTTGCTGGAATAACCAAACGCCTCATTTAACTTTTTACCGATGGTACCAGTTTCAAAGAGGATTATTTCATTGGTCACAAAGTACCTTTGATTGACAAGCAGCTCAAGTGTTTGCGTGTACCATACCTCATCAACAGGAAACCTAGACGCCTTTCACTTTACTTGAAATGGAAATCATCTGAGTTTAGGTCTTGGATGTTGTATTACAGTATTCCATGCCTGATCAACCACCTCCCTGAAGTTTATCTCCAGCACTATAGTTGTTTGGTTGAGGGTATCCATATCCTTCTTCAGAGTAATAAGACCGAAGAAGACATAACCTTATCCGAGACACTTCTCAATGCTTTCTACAAACATGCTTCAGAGTTGTATGGTGAAAACTTTGTGGGACTAAATGTGCACAACTTGTCTCATCTTCCAGATTGTGTCAGGAAATGGGGTCCCCTCTGGGCTTATTCATACTTTGGGTTCGAGTCTGCCAATGGAGAGCTCTTGAAAAATATTCATGGTAAGAAGAATGTCTGCTATCAGGTGTTTTGGGCATTGCAAGCACAAAAAAGATTGGAGATAGAGAATGAATGTCTTCCTGAAGGGCGACTGAAAAACTTCCTGAGAAGCACAATATCCAAAAAATCTGGAGACCATGAAAGGTTAATTGATGCTTATCAATGCCAAGTATACCCAAAAATCACCATCTGTGACCCGCTTGCTTTGACCCCGAACATCAAGGATCAAATATGTCAATACCTTGGATGCATGGATGATGGCGCTGCAGGACTTCACAAAGCTGTTAAAATCAAGAGAAATGGCTTCATTTTCTATTCGAAGCAGTGTCCAAGAGTGAAGTCGACAAACTCTTACACAATTGCCCTTGAACAACCACTTGATGATGGATCTGATATTGTGGAAGTTGAGTACTATTTGGTACATCAAGGAGCCTCTATGAAAGTGTTTGCAGTTTGCAACACATTTACAACAACAAATTTGGAAGTTCCAAGGCAAATCAGGAGTATAAGGATAGTTACAAATAAAAGGTAAGATATGAAACATGAAATTTGAATAATATAGTGAAAAGATATGCCTCGTGTCTAGTTGCAATTGATCATTGTACTATTGACCTCACGTAATTATAATCATTGCTTTTGTTTAATTAATTTTGTCAAGGCAATGATGGCATTTTTTATGCAGAAATCGTCAAAACTGAAAGAAATCTGAATTTTTTGTTCTCATATGACTTTATTTGTCTATATTTATTGCTTGTCATGTCATGACCGAGTGAGCGATTTGTATTGTGTATAAAGCAAATCGATCACTCGGACAAAGCCTGCACCAGTCGATCCTGAAACATGTTTAATATACGTGTACATACAAAGTAAAACTTTGAATTACATTTTTCCAAACTGATGAATCTTAATGTGATTAATAAGTGCTTTTCTCAATATTTGTATTTTTCAGAAGTCAAGTAGTAGTTCCTGCAACTCTGCTGAAAGAACATGTTGTTTTCATGGAAGTACATGGGCAGAAATATATTTCCAAATCTCCAAATTTTGTGGAAAGAGACTAAACAGGAATGGATTGGTGAAATTCAGGGGATTAGTGATGAACACATGTGATCAACTGTCAAAAAAACATGTAGATATACATACCAGGATGTCAAATGGTTATATTATAACTTATCAGTCTTGAAAAATGGTTTAAATTCACTTTCATGGAGCATCACTTGCATTGACTGAAGGGATTTGGCACACTTGCTCTGAAATAAGCCATGATGAAATATTTTGAGTTAAAAGTTACCTACTTCAAAATTTCAATCAGAAGTGTTTTGGATATTTTGCAATACCCGTTCATTTAACTGAAATACAATTTAGATTTTGTTCTATGCTTGTATGTTAAACCTGATTTCTCTGTTTTAAGTAATTTTTTCATGGAATTTATTCTAATAAATTCATATCATGTATTGTTTCAAGTAATTTGTGTTAAATTTTGAATTAAATGTAGAAAATCTGTAATTATTTCAAGGAAAATATTTAACCTAAGTCAACAAGCATCACAGTAAAATTTTCAAAGTCCACAATCTTCCAATGTGGCAAAAATATGCTAAGTCCACAATCTCCGCAAGTAAAATATTCTAAGTTCAAATTTTCCATGATCTCCGTTCAGTCTCCATGGAGTTTTATGTATTCTCCACGGAAATTCTACGGAGAATTCGTGAAATTTTGTAAAAAAATGTTTTCCGCTTAAACTCCGCGGAGATTCCATGGAATTTCCATGTAATCTCCACGGAGATAAACATCTCCATGGAGAATTTTCAATTGGGGTGTGACTGTGGGACTCCCATTTCCTATTTAGACGTTTCAGAAAAAGTTAAACCAACACAGACTTTGAAGTGTCTATCTGATAGGTAATTAGATATAAAACTGGGAAGGTTTCCACGTACGCCAAGGTCGTGAAGATCTTTCATGATGCCATACTGCCATGTAGTATCATAGGCCTTCTCAAGATCAAAGAACACGGCGACAAGGTGTTCTTTCTTAGCGAAAGCCTCTCGAATGAACATCTCTAATCTGATGAGATGGTCATTTGTCCCTCTTCTATTTCTAAAGCCACTTTGAAGAGGGGATATTATATCGTTGGCCTCAAGAAACCAAACCAGTCTAGTGTTTATCATTCGTTCCAAAGTTTTACATACACAACTAGTCAGAGAGATAGGACGATAGTTGTTTGGGTCAGTAGCATCCTTTCCCGGTTTTGGGATAGGTATAATTGTGGAGTTCTTCCACGAATCGGGAATCTTTCCGGAAGCGTAAACTTGGTTGAATATGTAAAGAAGGCATGTTAGTGAAGAGTCCGGTAAGTGCTTTAGAAATTGATATGGAATATCATCAGGACCTGAAGCAGTGTCCTGTGATTTTCTAAGCGAATCAACAAGTTCTGGTAGGGTAAATTGTTCATTATAACTTTCTTTGTTTGATGATTTGAAATTGAGCCGTTTCTTTTCTCTCTTTTTTTTCAAAGACTGGAATTTTTGGGAGTGGTTTAAAGGGGATGAGTTTTTAGCTATGTTTTTTGCAAATGCATCAGCAATTTCAGTTATAGACGAGAAAATTTTGTTTTTATTAATGAGGTGGGAGGATGTTGCCTTTTTCTTTTTCCCACTTATTTTCCGAATCATATCCCATACTTTTTTTGAGGACGTGTTTGATGATATCTTGGATACATATTCTCTCCAGCTGTTTCTTTTGTCAATTTTAATTGATCGCCGAGCCTTTGCCCGCCAAATTTTAAATTCACTGTAGTTTGAAGCAGTTGGGCAATTGAAGTAGCGTCTTAGAGCAGCTGCCCGATTACTGCGTGTTTTAAAAGATTCTTCAGATAAAAGGAACTTCGTAGGTTTTGGAGCGGATTTTGGAATTGTCTTTTGGGCAATAGAAGTGAGTGTTTCAGTAAAAGTTTTGATAGGGTCGTCGAGGTTAGTAAAATTGTCTATGGTTAGTTTTTCAATGCACATGTGTTGGAATTGGGCCCAATCTGCTTTGTGCATATTCCATCGAGGTAGAGGATCATCAAGAGGAGTCCCAATATTCTGAAGAAAAATTGGGAAGTGGTCACTCCCACAAAGATCATCATTTACCCTCCAGTCATAGTCAAGTAAAATGGATGGATGGCATAATGATTGATCAATGTGGGTACGAGAGCCTGTAGCAGGTTGTAAATAAGTAGGGGTATTGTTGTTAAAAAGGCACAAGTTGTTTTTATCTATAAATTCCTCAATACGTATTCCTCTCTCGTCTGTCTTGGGAGAGCCCCACAGGCTATTATGACCATTAAAATCACCGAGGATTATGAATGATGTTGGGAGCTGGGAGACGAGATTATTGAGAAGTCGTTCAAAGATTTTAACATATTTGACCCCTGTGACCTTGGATATGAGCGAAATTCATTCATTTGAAAATATCTGGTAGCCCTTCATCCCAGCATTTAACTGGCAAAATATCATAACCCTAGGCCTCTTGGTAGTTCAAAAGGGTTTAAACATATTTGACCCCTGCAACCACCAAAAAGGGCGAAGGTCATTTGTTTGAACAAACTTTGTAGCCCTTCATCTAAGCATGATACTGGCCAAATATCATCACCCTTTAGCCTTTTAGTTACCGAGAAGTTGTTGAAAGGCATTAACACATTTGACCCCTGTGACCTTGAAAATAAATGAAGGTCATTCATTTGAACAAACTTGGTAGCCCTTCATCCAAACATGTTACTGGCCAAATATCATCATCTAAGGCCTTTTGGTTATTGAGAAGAACTTGTTTAAAGGTTTTTAACATGTTTGACCATTGTGACCTTGAAAATAGATGAAGGTCATTCGTTTGAACAAACTTGGTAGCCCTTCATCCCAGCATATTACTGGCCAAAAAACATAAGGTTTTAAACATATTTGACCCCTATGAAACTGAAAATGGGTGAAGGTCATTTGTTTGAAAAAACTTGGTAGCCCTTCATTTCAGCATGTTACTGGTTAAATATCATCACCCTAGGCCTTTTGGTTCTTGAGAAGAAGTCGTTCAAAGATTTTAGCATATATGACCCCTGTGACCTTGAAAATGGATGAAGGTCATTCATTTGAACAAACTTGGTAGCCCTTGATTCCAGGATGCTACTTGCCAAATATCATCCAAGGCTGTTTGGTTATTGAGAAGAAGTTGTTTTAAAGGCTTTAAACATATTTGACCCCTGTGACCTTGGATATGAGCGAAGTTCATTCATATGAAAATATCTGGTAGCCCTTCATCCCAGCATCTAACTGGCAAAATATCATAAACCTAGGCCTCTTTGTTATTCAGAAGAAGTCGTTCAAATATTTTAACATATTTGACCGAACAAACTTGGTAGCCCTTGGTTCCAGGATGCTACTGGCCAAATATCATCCTCCTAGGCCTTTTGGTTACTGAAGAGAAGTTGTTTAAGTAAAAAGTTGACGCCGGACAGACGGACGCTGCACCATGGCATAAGCTCACAGAACTTCAATGGTCGTTGAAATGTAGAGGTTTGCAGGCTAAATCGTCATCAACTAAGGCTCATCTGTGTAATTGTGTCAGACAACATAACAAATCAAATGCGTCATTTACCGTAGTTGATCCAGATCCACAAAATTGCCATATCAAACAGAAAAAAATCAACTTTAAACAATGTCAATCAAAACAACTTGTACAACCTACAGAAAGTAAAAAAAGTCAGACAACTATCAGTCACAATAAATTGCTTCCAATTGGTGGATGGAGCAAGTCAACAAACTAACTACCAAGTTGGTCAATCATATAGTTATAACAGAGCATGTCAAATCATTTGTTTGTTTGTTTGTTTGTTTGATTTTGTTTAACGTCCTATTAACAGCTAAGGTCATTTAAGGACGGCCTCCCCTGTGTGCAAGATGCATGCGTGTAGTGTATGTGTGTGTATTTTGGGAGGCTGCGATATGTTCGTGTTTGTCTCCTTGTGATAGCGCGGAACTGATGCCGACTTTATAGTGCTACCTCACTGAAACATACTGCCGAAGACACCCAGCAGGACGCCCCACCCGGTCACATTATACTGACAACGGGCGAACCAGTCGTCCCACTCCTAATTTGCTGAGCGTTAAGCAGGAGTAGAAACTACCATTTTTAAAGACTTTGGTATGTCTCGGCCAGGGGACAGAACCCAAAGCCTTCCTCACAGGGGCGAACGCTCAACAAATGGCCAAAAGTGAGGCATTGTCAAGGGAGACATTAGGAAGAAGAAAGTTATTTAGAAAGGAGAGAAGAGATAAGGTCCCAAATTTAGTCGCCTCTTACGATCATGCAATTGGGGGCAGCAGATACAATTAAATCATCCGGTAAAAGCCAGCATTATGTGGAAAAACCATTGGACAAAGGATACAAGTTCCTTTTGGATGGATACATTCATTATGTGTTTTGCACTAAGGCAGACAAGTCATCATTGGTCAAGGCAAAGTGCTACAGATCACAGAAGAATGTAGTGTTACAAAACCAAAATATGGCACTTCATCTGTAGGTATTCAACCAACTCTGTATGAGGCATGTAACCTTTCAGGCAAATCAGATGGAACACAATCATAAACATCCTTAAAAGGTTCAAATAACAATTTTGCTATTTTTTCTGTGCTTAATGTCAGTGAAACAGTCATGACACGAATGGGTTTTTCAGCTCAAAAAGGAAGTGTTTTAGGCTATCAGTTGTCAATCACAGAAGCAAACTTTGGTGTAGTGGAAAATATTGATAATGCGTGTATTAACAAAGATCACAACCAACAGACAATTGCTCCTAAGATGGCCCCGCCATTTCCATAGGCACAGAACACTGCCCCAGACATACCACCAGAAATGAAGGAAAGGGCACATCTAACCATTAGTAAAGAAGAGTCAGTACAGTTGGAAAAAAGGTACCACTGCACAAAGTAACTGCAGCAAATGGTTCGAAGAACGGTCAAAACGAATAACCACCAGCAAATTTGGACTTGTATTGCAAAGAAAAACACAAAAAAATGAAGTCTTTGTCAAAAAATACTTTAATTGGAAAAAAATACTTGTCAAATGTGCCATCCATAAATTATGGAATCTCCCATGAAAGGAAAGCTATAAACCAGTATAGAAAGTACATGGACCGAGCAAGAAATTCTATCAGAGTCTATGAAAGTGGTCTAGTGATCAATCCAGAATATCCCGTGTTAAAGTGTTTGATTCCAAGTTTGATTTTGGACTCATCGAGATTAGGTGTTCTCACAAAATGAGAGACATTTCATCAATGCAAGCATGTGAAGATTCAACTTTTTTTGTCAAAAAAATGATGTAGACTTGCCCATGTTAAAAAGGAACCATCCTTATTACGCCCAAGTGCAGAGACAATTAGGAATATGTGGGGCAAAATGGTGCAACTTTGTTCGATGTGTTCCGGACGACACCACAAACATCAACAATGGCTGCGAACGGGAGATTCCACCTCCCAACAGCTGAAGAACTTGAAGGGATATTACTGTTCGTCTTCACGTCAGGGCAATAAGTGTATATTATGCCCTAGTTTATATTGTGTCCAGATTGGCCTATTTTACAACCGTTTGCATTCTATGCCATTTACCTACATTTACATGTCCGGAGCTGTACTTGTCGACACTTTATTTGTTTTGTTGATATAACATATTACCTCTATTGTTAAATGTCTTTTGCACTTCGCTGGTCATAACGTACCTCAGGAGGTGATGAATTTTGTCTTGCTCTCCCTCACTTTTTGTATTACTTTAATAATTATTCAACTTAAACTCCTCATGTCAGGAGATATTGATTGCAACCCTGGACCTTATGAGACTGAATCTGATTTATACACAATATCCACGTGCTCGTCTAATTTTACTACTTTATTTGCAAAGTATACTTTTGTTCATCTCAATGTACAAAGTATGAAACAAAAAGTTGATATCTTATAAAGTGAACTAAATAATATAAATATTCTGTCATTTACCAAAACGTGGCCAAGTCCTGGTGATATAATTTCAGATAAACTTCACTTTACTGTTATGCAATAGAATTTCTTCCAAACCTCAATAACCACTCTCAACACCTCCGGCTTCCTCTTTTATATATACTTTGAGCGAGTGACCGTTCTCTAATTAACCTTTGTTGTGTCGGCGAAAGTATTCTGGACCAGCCTATGATATACTATTGTCCTGTGTATGGCAGTATCAACATTTCCAAACCTCATAAATCTTGTTTTAAACGTAAAAAAATGTCTTTTTGACCTTGGTAAGTATGACGAATACAGAGACAAACTTTCTAAAATTGACTGAGACAGTATTTAAGTTGGTAAGGACGTCGACGACAAAACAGACGGGAGTGTTTACCTAATAAAAATATAACTGTAAAAACCAACGATCCTGAATGGATGAATACTATCATTAGGAAGTTGATAAGAAAAAGGAAATATCTACATTGCAAAGCTAAGAAATCTCAGAATGGTGATGCTGCGTAAATTTCAGGAAAATTCGAAGCACTTGTGTAAATGCCATACGTAATTCAAACATAATAGTAACATAAGTGCTAAGGAATGGTGGACAATTAGCAATCGCTTTATGTCAAACACTAGTAGAACAAGAGGTCCAAGGGCCTTAAGTAAAAATAATTTCCTACAGAAAGTTGTCAAAATATACCCAAAAGTGTTATTTCCCGATATAAACTATAGTGAACTTAACCCCCTCCCCAAGGGAGAACGAATAGCTGGGGGGGGGGGGGGGGGGGGGGGGTCCTGAAATTTACAATTTAAGTAAAACCCCTAACGATCTTTCTTTCCAGGCAGAGAAAATGACTGTAGTACCTCCGAGTCAGGAGAGGAAGATTTTTGAAATATTGGTTAATTTTCCCTTTGGGGCTCCGCCCTGGCCGCAGGAATTGGGGTAGGAATTCAAATTTTACAACAGTGTAGCCTCATCTTCCAAGGATGATTCTGACAAAGTTTGAACAAAATCCATCCACTGGTTCTTGAGGGGAAGTTGAAAATGTAGAAAGTTTATGCACGATGGACGACGAATTACCTTTCTAAATATCGACACTAACATTTTGGGATTTGAAATGTGATTAAAATCAAGACCTACTTTAATGTGCGACTAGATTGAATTATTCCGTCCTATTTGGATATATTTAATGTAGAAATGCAAGGCAAGATCACGGATGTATGGCTCCTTGTGATAGTGCGGATCTGATGCCGACTATCTCACTGCAAAATACCACACTGTGGATCTGATGCAGACTAACTCACTGAAATACCATGCTGTAGGCACCACAACCAGGACAGCATTACGCCTGGTCACATTATACTGACAACGTGTAAAGCAGTTGTAAGTTGCCCTAAATGCTGAATGTTAAGCAGGGAACAACAACTGCTATTTTTAAGCACTTGGTATGTCACGGCCTGCGGAGATAACCCATTGCCTTCCTCACGTTGGCGAACGCTCAACATTTAAGGGTGGTATTGCCAAGATAGGCGCTAGGAAAATAAAAGGTAGACAGAAGTAAAAATAAATTTAAGATCCTAAATGTTGCAATAGGTGCAGCATATTTATTCTGGTCACGTTCGTGTCCCCAAGTAGAGGGCACAAAAGCAAAACCAAATTCTGCAGGGGGTTCATTCATTTGTCGCCTCTTAAGGTACATTAAGTGGGCGACAGCAGTTGTATTATTTGCTCAATCCTGTGTACGGTTCTGATTTAAAGACTAAATTTGGCATGTCAACTTATTCCGAAAACTACTCCTTTTCCAGGTTCAATGCCTTATTGTTGTTTAAAGTGAGTCTTGATTATAATCACATTTCGAATCCCAAAATGTTAGTGTCGTTATTTAGAAAGGTAATGCCGATGTACTTGATCCACGAGATAGCCCATTTCGAATATTATTGTCACTGTAAAACACTAGTGCATTACATGTTGTTCAGGTGATTTGTTTGTTTCAGTTTAACGGCCCATCGACAACTTTGGTCATTTAGGGTCTAATGACAAGGAAACATCCATATTTTTTTTTTTTTATTTCAAACAAACACAAACATGTGAGTAGCGAAGATAAAATCAGATATAATTGACCATTTTTAAAAGCATTCGCATGGTATGTGTAAATGACTAAAAAGTAAGGTGTTAAAATAATAAAAGAGATAATGAATAAATTATTTGGAGTATGCAATATAGGATTAAAAGACACCATAGTCTATAGAAAAGACGGATGTATTTCAAAAAGTTAAATAATGCCTTCAAGTTTTGCTTTCGTCCTGGAACGAAAATAAAATACACCGTGTTGATCAAAAGGGAAACGTCAAGAAGAGGATCAATTAAGGTTTCAGTTACATCAATTACATTATCTCCGTCAACGGGGAGGGTGTGGTTCTGAGTCAGGACAGACATTTTTGAGTTTAACGGCCCATCGACAACTGTGGTCACTTAACAGGCTAGTGGAAAAGATAAAATCACATATACATGAATATTTTCAAAAAGCAAAATGTCAAGAAGAGGATTGAGTGTAAGGTTTAAGTTCCATCAATTACAGTATCTCCGACAACGGGGAGGGTGTGGTTCTGTGTCAAGAAAGACAAAGTCTACCGGGAAATTACGTCTTTTGTTTGTTTGTTCCAGTTTGACGGCCCATTGACAACTCTGGCCACTTAGGGCCATGGTGATTTATTTATTTATAACAAACATTTGAATAGCAACAATTAAATCAGATAAAATTGAATATCTTTAAAGCATTCGCATGGTATGTGTAAATGACTAAAAATTAAGGGGTTAAAATAATAAAAGAGATAATGAATAAATTATTTAGAGAATGCGATATATATATATAACGTTTAAGAGGGTAAGGAGGATTAAAAGACACCATAGTGTATAGAATAGACCGATGTCTTTCAAAAAGTTAAATATTGCCTTCGAGTCCAAGGAACTGATAGTTCAGGTGAAGTTTTGCTTTCGTCCTGGAATGAAAACAAAATACACCGCGTTGATCAAAAGGGAAACGTCCAGAAGAGGCTCGAGTGTAATGTTTCAGTTACATCAATTACATTATCTCCGACAACGGGGAGGGTATGGTTCTGTGTCGGGAAAGACAAAAGCTGCCGGGAAATTACGTCATTTGTTTGTTTGTTCGAGTTTAACAGCCCATCGACAACTGTGGTCACTTAGGGCCCTGGTGATTTATTTATTTATTTTAAACAAACAGGTGAGTAGCGACAATACAATCAGATATAAATGATTATTTTTAAAAAGCAAAACTTCAAGAAGAGAATCGATTGTAAGGTCAAAGTTCCATCGATTACAGTATCTCCGACAACGGGGAGGGTATGGTTCTGTGTCAGGAAAGACATGTTTGAGTTTAACGGCCCATCGACAAATGTGATCACTTAGGGCCATGGTGATTTAGCTATTTATTTCAAACAAACTTGTGAGTAGCAAGTAGAGAAAATAAAATCAGATATAAATGAATATTTCAAAAAGTAAAACGTCAAGAAGAGGATCGAGTGTAAGTTCCATCAATTACAGTATCTCCGACAACGGGGAGGGTATGGTATGGTTCTGTGTCAGGAAAGACAACAGCTGCCGGGAAATTACATCTTTTGTTTGTTTGAGTTTAACAGCCCATCGACAACTGTGGTCACTTATGAGTAGCGACAATAAAATCGGATATAAATAAATATAAAATTTTTAAAAAGCAAAACTTCAAGAAGAGAATCGAGTGTAAGGTCAAAGTTCCATCGATTACAGTATCTCTGACAACGTGGAGGGTATGGTTCTGTGTCGGGAAAGACATGTTTGAGTTAAACGGCCTATCGATAACTGTGGTCACTTGGGGCCATGGTTTGTTTGTTTGTTTGTTTATGTTTAACGGCCCATCGACGGCTGTGGTCATTTAGGGCCGTGGTGATTTATTTATTTATCTTATTTTAACAAACATTTGTTTGTTTGTTTGTTTGTTTATGTTTAACGGCCCATCGACGGCTGTGGTCATTTAGGGCCATGGTGATTTATTTATTTATTTTACTTTTTTAACAAACATGTGAATAGCGAAGATAAAATAAGATAAAATGGTTCATTTTAAAAGTATTCGCATTGTATGTATAGATAATAAAAAAATAAATAAAAGGGAGTTAAAATAATAAAAGAGATAACGAATAGATGATATGGAATATGCGATATATATATAACGTCAAAAATGATAAGGT
>NW_018408377.1:30130-35954 GCF_002113885.1 Mizuhopecten yessoensis | reverse complement strand
GCGACAAGGTGTTCTTTCTTGGCGAAAGCCTCTCGAATGAACGTCTCTAATCTGATGAGATGGTCATTTGTCCCTCTTCTATTTCTAAAGCCACTTTGAAGAGGGGATATTATATCGTTGGCCTCAAGAAACCAAACCAGTCTAGTGTTTATCATTCGTTCTAAGGTTTTACATACACAACTAGTCAGAGAGATAGGACGATAGTTGTTTGGGTCAGTAGCATCCTTTCCCGGTTTTGGGATAGGTATAATTGTGGAGTTCTTCCACGAATCGGGAATCTTTCCGGAAGCGTAAACTTGGTTGAATATGTAAAGAAGGCATGTTAGTGACGAGTCCGGTAAGTGCTTTAGAAATTGATATGGATAAAGAAGAGAATCGAGTGTAAACTAATTAAGTTCCATCAATTACAGTATCTCCGACAACGGGGAGGTTGTGGTTCTGTGTCAGGGATTAAATATTCTCGCTGTTCGAGAGTATAGAGAGAATTATTTGTTTTCTCTGGCACGGGGATCACGTGTAGGCGGTTCGGCGGGAACACAGGTGTGTAGAGTGTATACGCTGTGGTGATCATTCTTTGGCTGTCTATCGTATAGTGCGGTAACGGCTAAAAATTCATCTTATGTAAGCAACTGTCACAACATTTACACCATGGATGAGGAGATGAAAACTACCATTGGCAAAGCTCTCACCAACAACTCTGGACGAGTTGCGTAACATTATCATGACCTCGCAATTTAAGTCCTGCGAGCTTGATCCACTGCCTACAGACCTATTAATGTCTTGAAGGACTGCTTCCTTTGATTACCTCAATCATGATCAATTCATTGGCCGAGGCAAAGGTTCCATTATGTATCAAGAAGGCATATGTCAGACCATTGTAAAAAAAAGCATGGAGTGGACAAGGATGAGTTTCAAATTTGCCTTTTCTGTGTAAGACCTTGGAGAAGGTTGTGTCCCGGCGTTTAGAGGTTCATCGCCAGTATCCATGACAACATGCCATCGACCTACCGCATGGGACACTCTACTGAGACGGCCCTCCTACGTGTACATAATGATATAGCTGTTGTATTGGATTACAAGTACAGAGCGGTGCTTGTCAGCTGCATTTGATTGCTTGTTTATTTAATTTTGTTAACAAACATGCGAGTATCTGGCTAACATCCCACGCTACAATCCGATTGACTATAGACCTCTTTCTTCATCTTTAAGAAATTTTTCAACGGCGCCATTTTGTGGCAGCATCTTTTTAGAAATTTGTACCAAATTTGCCTTATTGAAAAAGTGTAAATTGAGTTTTTTGAAAATATCTAAAAAGTTGTCGTCCGGAACATTTGATCCGTGAAAATCCAGCGTTTAGATTGCCTTTGAACGTGACCTGGATTCGAGCATAGATGTAAACAAAAGGCAGCGTCGACCAGCATCGCTACTGAAGCAGGAAAGTTGAGCAGGCCGTACGGACGATGATCTGAGGACATTTCTCCTGACCTGGCTCCCAATCTTAAGTATAACTTTTGTGATTTGCTTGGTTAGCAATTTTGTGATGGCAGTTCCCCAGCCCTGTTGTTTCATCATTGGGCATATTTTTGTCAGACGGTTACAACATAGCGTAAACAGTGACATTTCGCTATCTCCTTCATTGGACTAGAGACAATGTGACATATGTTTGGTGTTTGGGTACTCGGGGGAGTGAAACGTTATGAACGGACATCATATTGTGATACTGCAAATGGGAGGTAACGATCTATGTGCAAGGGATCGCTCGTGTGAGCAAATAGCACGGGACATTGTGGATTTTGCCCGTCAACTTCGTCATTGTCTGGGGATTATGTGTTGTTGTTTTTTTGTGGCATTTTTAAACGTCCCCAGGCACGGAGAATTTCACCAATTGTATATGCATCTCGTAGGGCAGAAACAAACAGTTTGTTACGAGACTGGGTGCCACAACATGACGGACTACTGTTTTGAGGTCACAGACGGTTACATGACTGCCCTAGGCAGTTATTTTTACACGACCAGTGTCATCTCAACCAGGAGGGAACTAGAAAATTTTACAGAAGCATTCGATTAGCTGTGAAGCATGCATGTTCCATGTATTCAACAATTGGTGTTTTTTTATGATGGTATATATATCTCTAGCTAGTACAGTTTGATACATTTCATCCTCTTAAGGGAGGTATTCTAGTACTCGTATGGCAGGGTTATTTATGATATTTTTCTATGCTGTGCATCATTCATGTTGTAGAACTTCAGCTTATGAGCTTATGAGCTTATATACACATTGGTTTTATATAATAGCTATATTTTCAATTATAGTATATCAATTCTATCTTCTTGTAATATGATGTATATGTACATGTAACTGTTCTGTTTCAGTGTGTCTTGAAAAAGGAGCGGATCGCTCCGAAAATTTGACAACCCAAACTTGTCCTCACTGTTGGGATTACTTCTTTGCCCCATATATTCAGTAGTATATATATATAGAATAAAAACATAAATTTTTCAGATCGTCCGCTAGGCCTTTCTGCCTTCTAGGGCTTCTTCATGCGGGTTCTACTAAAAGGTGGACAGATGCCTTTAATATTTAAAACAAGAGGCCCAAGGGCCTTAGCGGTCACCTGAGTTATATCATAGGTACTGGTAGCTTTATTTTATTGTTTAGATGTGATGTGGAAATCAGCATGTAAACAAAGTGAAATACAATACTTGTCATGTCATCAAAGGATAAGATTTTAAAATATTTGTAAATGTTCCCTTTGGGGCCCGCTCTAACCCCTGGGGATAGGGCAGGAATTCCAAGTTTACAATGTGATACCGTCATCCACCAAAGATGATTCTGACCAAGTAAAAATAATTTCCAACAGAAAATTGTCAAAATATACCCAAAAGTGTTGTTTCCCTATATAAACTATAGTAAATGAAATTTACAATTTAAATAAAGCCCCTGATGATCTTTCAATCCTTGCAGAGAAAATGACTGTAATACCTCTGAGTCTGGAGAAGAAGATTTTTGAAATATTGGTTAATTTTTCCTTTTGGGCCCCGCCCTGGCCCCTAGGGTTGGGGTAGGAATCCCAATTTTACAATTTAAAACCATCTTCCTCCTCCAAGAATAATTCTCACCAAGTAAGAATAATTTCCAACAGAAAATTGTCAAAATATACCCAAACATGTTGTTTCCCTATATCAACTATAGTAAACTTGACCCCCTCCCCAATGGAGAACGGATAGCTCGGGGGTCCTGAAATTTACAATTTAAATAAAGCCCCTGATGATCTTTCAATCCTTGCAGAGAAAATGACTGTAATACCTCTGAGTCTGGAAAAGAAGAATGTTGAAATATTGACTAATTTTCCCTTTTTGGCCCCGCCCTGGCCCCGCCCTGGCCCCTAGGGTTGGGGTAGGAATCCCAATTTTACAATTTGGTAGCCTCATCTACCAAGGATGATTCTGACCAAGTTTGAAAAAATTCCATCCACTGGTTCTTGAGAAGAAGTTGATAATGTAAAAAGTTTACGCACGACGACGGACGGAAAGTGATTGGAATAGGTCACTTGAGCAAAGCTCAGGTGACCTAAATATATATTTATATATATATACAGTATATACCCGTTTTAAGGGGACCTTATTAAGGTTTTTAGCCCTGTGTAACTTTCACAACAATTAAAAGAATTACAGCATTTATCAGCTCCTACTTATTATATAGAGGATTTGTGAATTTGTCTGCAAAAATAATAAATGGATTTAAGAATCTACACTATCACTAGTTTGTCCAGAGTTTTATTAAGAGCTCAGATTCAACTTTAATCACCTTCTGTTTCCTTACAGCTAACAGAACCATACATGGCTTCAAAGCCTAAAAGGGCGCCCAGGAAAAGGAATGATCCAGCCTCTGCCTCCTAAGATGAGGAGGTGTTTGATATATCTACACTGGCTGCTGTTACACAACAAAAAACAAACAAGAGGCCCAAGAGGGCCTGTATCGCTCACCTGAATATTTAAGCAGTCATAGCAAAATATTCTCATTAAATATTATATTGCACTAAAAATATTTCCCTCGCAAACTTTGTTGGCTCCATCTGTTGAAACTACTAGCAAAATATTATTATAAGATTCTATGCTTTTTGATTCTTCTTCAGAAGTTGCTGACATATTTTTCCCTGTGATCTTGTAAGTAGGTCAATGTAATTTTCCTTCTCAAATTGGTTAGCTCTATTCCAAAAAGCTACCAGCCAAATCTTATGAATCCATTCCTTTTAGTTCTCAAGAACAAATCCATTAAAATGTTGTTGACCTCTGTGACCTCTAAAGTAGGTTGAGGTCATTTTCATTTGCAAACTTTGGTGAGCTTCGTGCCAGGTGAGCTAAAACTGTGACGGCAGCTGTTCTGCAGGAGTTGAAAAGGGCCCCAGTTTTGGATGTGCCTGTCACTCCCCCAAGGCCAGTGGGGATATCCCCATCAGCTGCTGCTGGCTTTGAGGAGCAACTACAGGAAGATCTTGTCATGTCTTCCCCATTACCTATTCCGGTGCTGATGGAAAATGAGACCGGTGCCAGTTAATTAAATATAAGCTAATGATGTACATGATTTTCATCCTGTCAATCCACCACAACTGTCCTGTCGACCTTTATACCAAAAGGTTTCCCCAAAAACTTAGACACACAAAATGGGGAGTGCATTGAACTTTCCCAAATTTTAGAGGAGCAGTCAGATGTTAAATACACGTTACAGCTCGAAAAGGATGATGGTGTTGGTTTGACCCAGGCTTCTACTAAAAGGTGTTTGAGTATTGAGAGGTGGACAGATGCCTTTAATATTGTTTGCAACTTAACAACACGTTGTTAGAAATATAGCTCGGGCAGGGGGCAATTGGTTAAGCTATGATTCCAGTTTTTGTCGCTTAAAACAGACAGCTATGGATTTAGAATGGGGGGCCCTTGAACAAGAGCTATATTTATATTGTATGGTCATGTCGTCCAACCGTAGTAGGCCCCTTCCTGCGAACCGGAAGAATTCTGGGTTCGATGGACAACAAACTAACAGTAATTTTCGTCCCAACACTGGAACCTGTTTTCGATTCAACAAGGGAACCCACTGCAGTGGATGCAATTACCAATACACCTGCACAAAGTGTGGTGGGAAGCACCCTGCTTTCAAATGTATGGATAGACAGCAGGCGAAATCATCCTCAGACCCCAATCATTTTGTTTGTTTGTTTGATTCTGTTTAACGTCCTATTAACAGCCAAGGTCATTTAAGGACGGCCTCCCCTGTGTGCAAGATGCATGCGCGTAGTGTATGTGTGTGTATTTTGGGAGGCTGCGATATGTTCGTGTTTATCTCCTTGTGATAGCGCGGAACTGATGCCGACTTTATAGTGCTACCTCACTGAAACATACTGCCGAAGACACCCAGCAGGATGCCCAATCAGCCCCATACCTCCAGCAAAACATTTTGATAGAAATAGCTACAAGTCCAGCTATAGTCCGATAACACCTGTAAATTCTAAACAAGAGGCCCAAGAGGGCCTGTATCGCTCACCTGAATATTTAAGCAGTCATAGTAAAATATTCTCATTAATATTATATTGCACTAAAATTATTTCCCTCGCAAACTTTGTTGGCTCCATCTGTTAAAACTACGAGCAAAATATTATTATAAGATTCTATGCTTTTTGATTCTTCTTCAGAAGTTGCTCGACATATTTTTCCCTGTGACCTTGTAAGTAGGTCAATGTCATTTTCCTTTTCCAATTGGTTAGCTCTATTCCTTAAAGCTTCTATATTATATATTATAATTTTATGCCTTTTAATTCTTCAGAAGAAG
>NW_018408377.1:8584-29765 GCF_002113885.1 Mizuhopecten yessoensis | reverse complement strand
AGTTCTTCAGAAGAAGTCGTTTGAAGTTTTTGACACATTTGACCCCTGTGACCTTGAAAACAGGTCAAGGTCATTTTCGTTCTCAAACTTTGTAGGGCTCCTACCAACGAAGCTTTCAGCCAAATATCATGACTCTAGGCCTGTCCGTTCTTCAGAAGAAGTTGTTTAAATGAAAAGTTGACGGACGCCGCGACATGGCATAAAAATGAAAAAGCTAGGGAAGTTATCGAATCATTTAGTAACAGAAAAAGTGCACTCTTAAGGAGCTACAGTCATTAATAGGGCTATTAAATTTTGTTTTCTCTGTTGTAACACCAGGGCGTCCTTTTCTTAGAAGACTCATAAATTTGACAATAGGTGTTAATCAACCTTATCACCATATCAGACTAACCTCCGAGATAAAAGCTGATTTGAACAGATGTACAATTTGTTTAAGATGACAAATTTCTGTCCAACGATATCTTGCATCTCTATACAGATGCCTCAACTACCATTGGTTTTGGCGCAGTCTTCAACGATAGAAAGTTCTTTGGTAAATTTCTTGAAATGTATCAGCATTACAATATTGCAATTTTACCCTATTTTGTTTGTATGTGGGGACATCTTTTGGGCAAATCATGTTATTTTGTTTTATACCGATAACGAAGCTACTGTCTCTGTTATTAATAAGCTAACAAGCAAGGAGGATACCCTCCAGAAAATGGTTTGTTGTTTGGTTTTGAAATGTTTGAGGCATATACCGGGTCAGGGAAATACAATAGCCGACTCTCTTTCTCATTTACAGATTCACAGATTCAAGGCCCTGGCCTCTTGGGCAGATCCTCTGCCAGCTGAAGTTCCATTTCTTCTAGCTCCCAGCAACCTCTTCCAGTCATTGAACAGTTATTGATATCATCACTAGCATCATCCATCTTCCCAAGCTGTGTATAACAAAGCTGTAAGGGTTTGATCAGGAGTTTGCATTACTTCACCATTTTGAACCATTTAGTGCGAGGGTAACCACTGCTCACATTGCTCTTTTTATAGCACATTTGTTTCACAAAAAGTTTTCTACCAGAACTATCTCCACCTATCTGTCAGCTATTGGCTACGCACACAAGCTATAGCCCCCTTAGGGTGCCGCTCCCCCCTTCTTGGTGCCTCCATTGTTTTGAGGTTTTGATTGGCTAACATCCCACGCTACAATCTGATTGGATGTATGCCTCTTTCTTCATCTTTAATTTTTTTTTTACGGCGCCATTTTGTGGCAGCATCTTTTTAGAAATTTATAACAAATTTGCTTTATTAAAAAACCCTTTTTAATATTGTTTGTTTTATGATTTATATATATATATGTGTGTTGGTGTGGGCGTAAGCATAATTCTGTCGAATCACCATCTAAGGATGTAAATTGACAGTAAACATCATTTTCATAGGTTGTGTCATGATGTCATTATAAAAAAATGTCATCTTATGATGGCCTTATTCAATTCTATATCTGCGTTGAGTTTTATGTGGAGTAGGCATAAACATATATATATATTTCGTTTCAACAAAAAAATCTGCTGATCGGCCGAAGTTGTATATTTGAAGTTTGTGTGTAGGCAGGCTGGAGTTCTGGCTTTTCCCTTTCTATGACTTTCTGTCCTATACTATTATCAAAAATAATAACTTTTATTATTGTAGTTCACCGTACCTAAATATATGAATTTACACAAAAAAATCCTTTCAATCCCTATGTGAAAGAAAGATAAGAATGCTGAGGAGGTGTGGAATGCAGATTTAATCCAAATAGTATCATTATAAACCAGCAACTTAAAACATTTGTGTTTGTGTTTAACGGCCCATCTCAAAAACAGCAAGGGCAGATGTTTTCAAACTTCACATGACAATAGACTTTGATACACAGATGTTTAAAATGGATTTTCAAGATCAAGGTTACTGTTGTTAAAAATATAACCCAGACTCTAATAAATGCCCACCACACACTTCAAAGGTCACTTGAAGACGCTTGTTGCCGGTTGAGGACGCTTTTAAGTGAGACCGCGTCTGCTTGACCAGTGTCAGTGTCGGGTCGTTTCGGTAACAAGGCGAAAGTTGTAACAGGATTTTTCATTTGATTTCTTCTGTAAATAGGTCCTACCATTGTCTTTATTCTTTAAACATATTTTATCAACAAATGAATTTGAACAATGGATTGGGTAAAAGTTATTACAATGTAATGAATGTATCATAGCTAGCCTTAAATTGGCCAGATATTGAAAAAGAGGACGAAGCTAAAGCGTCACAGTTGTGATGGACCGTCAGCGGCGTACAGAGTATCGTGTGTTACCTTTATGTAAAGGAAACGTCAGAAGGCTTGTTTTGGACAAACAATTTGATTTGAATGTCATCACTAAATGCATTTGATGTGACCTCTATTCTTGCGAGTAATTTTTGTTGGTTTAATAATATAGTGAAGGTGGGGCATGTTGTTTACACATGGCAGATTGTTTTGCTCCTTATCCTAGCATTCTCTCGTGAGACTTGTGCATTTTCCAGCAGGCCTCAGACCACAATAACACTTCCGGGTCGTTGTACACGAATGTAGCGCATAAGGATAGTTCAGGTGGGTAAGTAAATACTTTTTCCTGACTGATCTATGACAGATATGTGCATTTTTTTTACATCGAATTGTTCAACATTATCTATTCTAGTGATTAAATTTAGTTTGACACAGTTTCCAAGTTTGTATTGGCAACAGGACACATTGAGTGGTGAGGCTTGCGCAGTGATATTTTGTGATTTTTGGTATTTCCCCTATACATGCAGGGTAGTGACATTCAAACAAAAATTATCTTTCTTAAATGCAGGTCATATTTTAATATTTTTTCCCCTTTGGTATAACATATAGTAGAAATAATTCTGCAAGAACTCTTCGAAGGGGAGTAACTCTTGGATGGTCGCGATAACACCTATTCCTGTAGGAACTGGGATCTAAATCAAGAGATTTATTAAGATAGAAAATCTCTACAGGAATTAGCCTTCTCCTAGAACGAATATTCATACCCTGCCTACTCTCCGCTCCGGCAGGCGACCATCTATCAGAAATCGTCCGTCCGTCGTCCAGAGCTACGTTATCGCAGGTATCACCAGGTAACAACACACTGTCAATAAAGTAAAGGTTGGGTAAAAGTCATGCTCTAGCAATCTGGTAACACTAACGATCCCAAACACGGGTATGTCGTTACACAGGTCATAGACTTAAACCATTTTTGTGCATTTACAGGACTTTATATACTTTATAAGTGAAAAATGTTTATGTCCCGAAACGACTTGATTAAGTCCCAAAACATCTTGTGTTATGTACCGAAACGACTTGTTACGGAAACGACCTGTAACCGAAACGACTACCATTCGCAGTGTCCCTCTAATAACGTGTTATTAAACAGTTTTTGGAGTTAATGTTCGCTTTTATCGTTTCATTTGATGAGAAAGAGAGTTCTATGTACGAAAAGAAATCCCCAATCATCTAATATAAATGAATTACAGCCATATTTTGAAACTAGACGGCGAACTATAAGACGCTTCGTCTATTCTCAATTAACAATGCCGAGCGCACAATTTGACTTTTTCCAGAGTTTTCTGACTGCAATTATTAAATTTGAATATGTGAAAACCATTCAAACACTAAATATGTGAAAAGATTATGAGGTTTTCTTACGTTAATGGTGGACGAAATGTAGTGTATTAAATAATTGGGGTGCAGGTCGTTTCGTCCCAAAACGTTCAATGGCTTTGTAAGGAAAGGCAATGCGTCAACTATTGATTATAGCTCACCTGACCTGGTTCGAAGAACAGCGCTTGAGTAGTTCTGTGTGATTGACAGACATGTAGGAGCGGGGTGCATGGTGGACACGCGTCAGTGAGATGAAACCCGTAAGGGTGGATTCATGTAGGCTCAAAACCCGTCAACCAACCAACGACACGCCGACAGAACACCGACGGAACGAGATGAGGGCGCAAAACCCTTCAACCAACCAAAGTGGACAACGATAACCAATACAAACCGCGCAGGTCATCTTACACGGCCTAGTAAATCATGTTAGCATTGTTGACACACAATTCGGCTACGGGTAGGATCGGGAAAATACTACAACTTCAACAGGAAACTCTAAAACGTTCAATATACGGAACATTTTTTAGAGGCGTCAGAGAGATCGGTTAAAAACAAGTATTTTTATTTTTTAGAATTATATGATAAAAACAACATGTACGCTTAGAATTTGTGAGAGAGGAGATTTGCCTTCAGTGTTGAGAGGTCTGCACTGTCGGCGATGAAGGTTGGTAGGCTGTTCCAGTTACGAATTGCTCTAGGAAAGAATGAATTTGCATGATAATTTGTGGAGCTGTGTGGAATCTGGAATTTGTGTTGTCGGGTTCGCTGGAGAATTTGGAGGTTGCCATCATATGCCATAGGGCCGTTTATGATTTTATAGAGTAATGTGGTGGAGGTCATTTTACGGCGTTGTTCAAGGTATTGCCAGTTCAGGGTTTGGAGCATTTCTGTAACACTACTGGCGCTGGATTTTTTTTACAGTATTTCTTTTCGATCAACTCAAAATTCTAAACTCCGTTGGCTACAATTTAAGGTTTACCACTATATTCTAACAACTAATTCTTATGCACATAAAATAGGCTTATCAAACAATCCTAATTGTAATTTCTGTAATAGAGAAAGGGAGACAATCGTGCATATGTTTTGGGAATGTGATTAGGTTCAGAATTTTCTGGCAAGTTTTGAAAGGTTGTAAAACCACTATGGTTCAAAAATGTATTTCATATGGTAAAAGTGATCCTTGTCTACATTTTTTTTTTATGAATAGAAGAAATAGATGAAATTAGTTCATTTGCCTAAAACCTGACATGATTTAGGCTGATATCTTAATTTTTCAGTAACCATTCTGTTAACTTTAATTAGTATCTAGCTCTGTTGTGACTTTCTTCCCTGACATCCTTGTTCTGATATCTGTCTTCATCTTTTCTTTCTCTTTTTTGTTTTCTTACCAGCTTCTCTTTCTCTTCTTTTATCCTTCTTTCTTCCTTATAGAATAGTGTGATATTAAATGAAATAATACCTATCCATGTCCAGTCTTTAGTGATACAATTTTCTTTTGGCATAATTAGTATGGTATGAATGTTGATATGAAAGATGATTGGTGACATATAGGGTATTATATGATCTGGTGTAGTTATAGCACCCAAGGGTGTACCTTGCGGCTCTTCTCTGCACCATTTCAACTTTATGGGTAAAGTTTGCCTGCCATGGATCCCAGATGTGGCTAGTATTCAATGTGTGGGCGGACATAAGTTTTATAAGCTAGCTAAATCTTTTGTTTTTACATTGGTGGTTTTAATATTTCTCCGAATGAAAGCGGATAGCGTAGCAAGATCCGGAATAAATCTGGCACTATAGTTCACGAGACCTAGAAAGCTTCGCAGTTCACGAGACCTAGAAAGCTTCGCACTTCGGTCGCTGTAACGGGTTCTCAAGCATCAACTATGACCTTGACCTCTGACAGTACATGACCCATAAATACCAATTTTGACATATTAAACTGGCACTTGTCACTATTTAGTGTTATTTCAGATTCACTCAGCACTTTCACAGCCTTTCTCAGTCTGGCATCATGTTCATCCTGACTGCTACCATGCACAATTACATCATCCATGATATTTTGCACACCCTCACATCCTTGTTGTACAACCTTTTGAAACATCTCGGGCGCACAACTCCTCCAAACATTAGACGTTTATATCTATACAGACCCATGTGTGTCACAAATGTTGTGATATCTTTAGAATTCTCAGCTAGCAAGATTTGGTGATATGCCCATTACAAATGTCTATTTTGCTAAATATTTTACTACAGTTAAAGTCCTGAAGTACGCATCTACAGTAGAAGTGGGGTACCGTTCGCGCAACACAGCATATCAACAAGTCTTGTCATTTTGCCCTTTAGGAACAACCACAACCGGCGCACGCATCGCACTCCCGGTGAACGACATGCGCCAATCACAGGGAACGCGCCCTGCACCTGCAAGTCGTAGACATGATGAGTCTTCTGAGAGCGACAAATCGGACCCCAACTTCTCCATTGAGGAGGAGAGGGACAGCGATATGTATTAAAAGAACTCCGACTACCAGAGGCAAGGGAGTAGAAGTCCTCAGCATCACAAGATGTCCACTTACTCGGGTAAGGAGCGGTGGGAACCCTTCGCTCTTAAATTCGATAAAATTATAAAAGAAAATAGAAGGTTGGAGCATAAGACTAAACAGCGTTTTTTTTTATTGTCTGGCGGGTGATGCGTTGGAATAAGCAGATAAACTTCCGCGAAGTTTTGGGTTCACTAAGCTCAAGAAGAAGATGAAGGAACAGTTCAGCGACAAGGACGTCCCAGTGGTGGCCCGCAGATAACTGCACTTCACTAAACAAGAGGAAAATGAGAGCTTAGCAGAATTTACCCAGCGGATTCAAACCATAACTGGAGATGGTTTCACGCATGCCGACACCACAACGAGGAACCAGATCGCTACAGAGGCATTCCCCAAAGGCTGTCGCGAGAAGATAGCAGCGCAGAGAGTGGAGAGGAGTCCTAAGACGGTTTACAAAGCTCTGAAATACCTCTGTGGCTCCGTTTGGTTCTCGCTCGCCATATTACCCTAAGTAGGCAGGTGGAGTTTGCTGAGGGCACTAAGTCGGGGGATGACAAAGTAGAGGCAGACCCTGTGAAGTTCTTAAAAGAAGAACTACAGGAGCTAAAGAAATACCTGATCCGGCTTAGTGCGAGGGATGTGTCTGTCCGTCCGTATTCGCCTCCATCTCGGGGCTACTACCCCTCTCTGGAATGCGACCGAGGTTTCCCTCAAAACTACGACGGGAACCGACCACCGATTTTCACTTCTGTAATTTCATTTAACATATTATTAATACTTTTACTAAGAATATAACACTTTGACATCAGTTCTATTGTAACAGCATTTTGTATAAATCATTTGGTTTTCACATAGACCCAGACTATCTGTCCATCATCACTGTAGCACACTTTATTATATTCTTCAAATTCCATTTCTGGTTTCTGTCATTAATAAGAGTCCTGGAGTAGGTTAACTTTCCAGTCTTGTCTTTTGACAAGTGTCATTGAATAGCTGATTATTTCTGTAATTGCACAATTCATCTCCTGGTCCGTTAGCAGAGTGCTATTTTTTTTTCTTTTTGCAAAATTCCACTGTCACAAAAAAAAAAAAAATCTGATAGAAACGAGTTTAATAAGATTGATTTTTTTACCGGTAACAGGTACATGTCATTTTCAGTCGTATACCTGGTACATCTTTTTACTTGGTTTTATTAGCTCACCTGGTCTGAAGATCTGATCTAGAGATGTCATCAAGTGTAATGTGCCATACCGCAGCGTCCATCCGTCCGTCAACTTTTCCTTTAAAACGCTACTAGTCCTGAACGGCCAAGTAGATTTTGACTAAATTTGGTCTAGAGTATCCTTAGGCCAAGGGGACTCAATTTTGTAAAAACGGTGGGTGGGGGCAGAGGGGCGGGGCCCAATAGGGGAAATAGAGGTAAAACCTTGAAAATCCCTCTCCTACCGTAGGGATTAAAGGATTTTATCCTAATTAAGTCTGGAGCATCCTTGGGCCAAGGGGACTCAATTTTGTATAAATGGTGGGTGGGGGCTGGGGGGCGGGGCCCAATAGGGGAAATATAGCAAATTCTTTAAAATCTTTCTTCTGTAGGAATGCAAGGATTTTGTTCCATATATGGTCTGAAGCATCCTTGGGTGAAGGGGAACCAATTTTGTTTAAACCATGGGTCTGGCCCGCCTGGAAAGATGCTTTCTTGAGTATAGTAAGCACGTGTTTTAATTAATGCACATGGATAGAAAGTCAGCAATGTCACAGAAAATCTAAATCAAAAACTCTGGATACACATTACAGGAAGACGTTATGAATAAGTTCTAGTCACTCACGATCAGATGATTTTCCGGGTTTAATAGATGCAGATACTGGGGTACCTTTATCATCACGGATGACAGACATTTGTAGTTTAACTACATTAGGTGTACTTGTACTAAGGATATATTTCAAAATGGTGGCACAATCTGGCAAATGAGTGTCACAATGGGTCCGACGTATTTTCTGGTAAGTGGTGATATGAAGATGATTTGAACCACATACATCACATGGGATATAGTTCAATTCATTGTTGCGTTGCTGCTCTGGTGCTTAGAATCAGTATCAGTTCATTGATAAATCTTAAGTAATTCATGATAAGATCACCTGTTTTAATAGTGCATAACCGGACACCACCGGAGTTGGGTTCTGAGGTCACGATTTTTGATTTCTTTAAAATCCTTCTCCTTCTGTAGGAATTCTGGGATTTTGTCCATATTTGGCCCGAAGCATCCCTTACTGATGGATCTTTCTGAAATTTCATATGTATTTACAGCACCTACTTCATACAAATTATTTTAAACATATTCAGGTGAGCGATACAGGCCCTCTGGGCCTCTTGTTTAAACTTGATTTCAATAAGGAAGAATATCAAAGTTAAAAGTTTAGATTTTATGGGTAAACTAACCATTTTTTCAACCATTAAGTTCAGGCCTTGCTGATGCTACAAAAAGTTGTAAATTCAAATTCTCACTGTATACTATAGCTAACATACCTTCACATGTGCTAAAGAAGTGTATTGGTGTTTCTTCTTCTAGCAATTACATCAACTCTTTTGTCATAAACTTTCAAATGGAAAATAATGCTCCTTTTCCTTACCAACTCGAGCAGTTATCAGTAATGGCCACTTGCAGCTTCAAAACTTTGAATGTAGAAACTGACCAATCACTGACCAGGATACTAGACTTGTTGACATCGAAATGGGCAATGCTGACATTAATGTTGTCTGATTGTGAGTCTATTTGAAGATCCACTAGATCAATACCACATACACAAATACATACAAATTAAGGAAAATTAGTATACTACTGATAGTAAAGATTTATTTTATCAATGGCGTTTTAATTTCACATATCTTTTTGACATGCATAAATGCAGATTTAAATTCCATTTTGAATGAGCAGTCAGCCTAAGCCCAACATGACCTTTCATTGTAATTTTAAACTGTGTATCATTCTCATCAGTTGGAAAAATCAATGATGAGAAATCGACAAACTCTTTGTTGAAAATTTTGTTCCGTATTTTATCAGAGACATTAAACCCTAATGGTAAATCATGAGTTAAAATACTCATTTGGTCATGACCAATGTCTGTAGTCGGATTGTTGCCTAATGCGGCACTTGTGGTAGGTGGAATGGCTGTTGACGAGTTGGGTTGTTGTTCAATGATGTCGTCAGGAAAATTGTTCATGATAACTGGATTTGAGACAAAGACTTGATGTATCGGTGCTATTGCCGTGGTGAATAATCTGGGTGCATCAGGTGAACACGTTATGCTATTGTCTATCAACATTGGTGTTGCACATGTTGTTGGCGTTCTCTGTGGCCCAGTAGTTGTTGAGGTTGTTGAGAAGTTAGCTGTGGCAACAACCATGCTACTGTTTTTTCCCATAACCTGCTCCACAATAGTTTGGACTAACTCTGTGGCAGCAGGACTATGAGTAGCATTTTCTGCAGAGGGGGAAGAAGACTGAGTGTCAGCTGGAGCAGGGCCCGTCTTTGCCGTTTTCTTGGCGGTGGATTATTCGCGCTTGATTGGGCTGATTCTTCACTGTCTGTCTTAAAGGCTTTCTTTCCACTTCCTGGCATACTTATTTCAGAGTTATTCCTGAAATAACCTTCTTGGACGTATCTATAATTATTGAAGTTCCTGGTCGTTTGCTGTTTCTTTTTGTAGGTGGCCATATCAGTAAGTATGCAGTCAATTGCACCTTGTTAACTTGTAGCTCAGGTACCAGCTGTTCTGTGGTTTCTCAAATTCGACCAACTGAGGTGACCCGCAAGAAACATTTCTTTTCCAGGTTTAGATACCATTTCAATTTCAATGTCATATTTCTGAAGTGCTAGAATAAATCTATGAAGTCTTGGCGGAGCATTGAGTAGGTTAAGCTCACCTGGGCCGAATTTACATCGTGGACACAATGATCGTCCATTTTTTTATCGTTCGCACATCGTGTAACGTAGTGCGATCCTACAACTGAACCTGGCAATACCAACACCCATCCAAGATGTAATAGCTGATTGGTCAACAGTTACTATGGACTGATTATATAATTAACATATGCTACGATACCTTATATGGTAAGACATCTTACTTGCAAAAGTAAACACTATCGCTCTTCGAAAACGTATGTAACCTAGCATGTATTTCGATCTGACAATAGTTATTTTAGTAATATAGTTGAGTCTAGCGTAATGCATAAGATGGACAACAAGTGCTTACCAGCCTGTTACAAGTACCCCCTTTGATACATATTGGTCTCCGTACCAATGAATAAAGGGGTTTGCATAAAGCTTTCATAATCACAAAAGGCGAAAATTGTCTGCCTAGAAGTTAATTTCCCGTCGGTGATGTTTTCAATAACCTCGGCTTCTCTGACCCTACATCCGGAGTCAGAAGGGAAAATTAAATCTTCCGGCCGGAAAGTAAGACATCGCACATCCACCAATGCATCTGATGGTGCCGGAACCTCCTTTATACCCTTGTCCACCTCATCATCTTCTTCCTCTGAGGATGAAGTATCCCCGTTGTCCGGTTGATCTCCGCAACTGATGCTCTTGCCAATACTTCCTGTATGGTGAATCACTGGCAATCGTACCACCAATGGGGATGGTGAGACGGACACCTCCACCTCTGCCTCAGGGGCATCTTTAATAGGCACACGAGCTATAGGGGCGATTCTGCCCTCATTCTCAGCCAGGACATCGATGACATCGCCCCTGACTGGTTGCTCTTTAGGTTCAGACCGCTCAGTCCTTATTTTGTTTTGGCGGGACGAAGAACACGTTTCATAACTAGGTAAAAAGGAAATAATTACAAAAAATGAACATCAGGGAAAAGGCTTTATATCCTAACAACTAATATTGCAAACATAAATTCAAAAAAATTACATGAAAGAAACAAAACTATCACATCTACAACTACAGCAGACAAGGCAATGCAACGCTTACAGTTATATATAAATTTTAATTTATCATTACAAATCAAATTATTCTATTACTAGATTTCACTTTCATTTCCTACGTATATAGTGATGACTACATTTTCAGCTTCAATAATCAATACATTACAGCTACATGTACAAAATGTCAATCATTTCAATATAGCTAATGAAATTGTGCAATAAAATGTGCCTTTAATTTTCTAGTCATATCTTTTCAACGTTTCATTAATTATTCATGTTATTGCTAACATCTTTTATTATTGTTATATGTACCTTTTCATACTCATTCCAATATCTGAATTCCAAATATTCCATTGATTCCAATTCTCAATTGATATATTTATATCTGAAATGCAATTGTAAAGTCTTAAGGGCTCTCAATCTCTCTTGTTCATATATAGAACATTCTCGCATGCATCATCATCACAACCAAACTCTGTTTTCAGCATTTCTAAAACTTCATAGTAATTAGCAGATTTAGGGAACATTTTCTTTTTCGCAGAATGGTTATAAGGGCTCGATTTGCCCTTTACCTGGACCCATTCTCCACTTCTAAATGTTTTTATCCCACAAACAAGGATACATGTAGGCTTGGAATGGGAAGGACCAGGCTCCTGGTATTCTTATAAGTAAAAAAGAAAATCGGTAATTAATTATGCAGAATATCCCAGACAAAATGAAACAGGACGCAAAGTGGGCCTGAATCGCTCACCCATTCTGCTGCTTATCATCTTATGACGAGTATAACTTGTTAAAGATTTATTCGATGTTCAATGATAATTTATGCCGCAGTACAGAACAAGCTTACTAGCCCTTAGGGTAGATAAGATAGATAAAATATAGAATTCAAATATATAAATGCCAGATTAATCGTCTATTCAAAATGCGACCGAGAAAGTAAAGTTCAATGTCATAGCAAAGTCTATAAAGTTTGAACAAATTGGTTAAAAACTGAGGGTGAGGATCTACATACAGTACAGGCAATAACATGAAAGAGCAGTAACTTTTGCAAAAGCAGTTGAATCAAAGTTTCCAATTAGGGAAACACAACTACATTTGATATCTTCAATTTCACTGTGACATGTCCCTTGTCGTGATCACCAAAAGCCGCCCCTGCAACATCATCCCAAACTTCCTATGTACAAACGTTGATATTAACATTTGGTGTGGCAAAGCCCTTCAATATTACTACTAAAGTACTGCCACTAGCAGCTTCATCTTATGAGACTATAACTGAAGTTGGTCTTTGCACCTTAGCTTAACAGTGTCACTACCGACACTTGATTTGTTACTTACAAAATGTTATTTGTTACTATTTTATGAATTGATAATATGATAAATAATTAATTTGTTTTTCAATTTTGTATGGGAAAAATCGGATGACGTCATCTCTTATCTTTGTGCCGTTCTAGATATTGACCTGACCTGACCTAACGGTAATAAGTGGGAAATTTGAGAAAGTTGGAAAAGACGAAATATTTTTTGCGAACTCTCATTACGAAAATATAAATATAAGCAATAAACTGCATAGATGTGGCAGACCAACTGGTATAACTGCCACATGTGTCACGGACAAACTTATATTGCGCTAGCGCGCACCATTCAGTTTGTCTGTGACATATGTGACAGTTATACCATGGTCTGCCACATCTATAGAGTTTATTGCTTAAATAATTTTGTTTTGGACCAACGGTTTCTTGAATGAAACCTGCTCTTTAATTATTGTGACACACAGGGCAACGTTCGTCATGCTTTCGAAACATTCGACGTCGATGTCAAACCAATGCTTTGAATCTCAAATCATGCTGGTGATCAAGTCAAACGCTCCCGTGATACTAAACGGGCTTAACCTTATACGGGAACGATAAAACCCGAGGATAAGTTTTTTTTAGCGGTAAATACAAAAACAACATTTTCGGTCGGAACGAAAAATTGCCAGTAAATACAAATAAAAGATATTCAGTCGTAACGAATTTATTGGGTCGGTCGGTAAAGGGCAAACAAACCATTTAATTTAGGAAAGCTCTCAGAACTGCGACTGTGATAGAAGAGTTCATATCTGAACCCGAATTACCGTTTGGTTCACGATTTATTGGTCAACAAAATTTAGATGTTTCACAATTTATTTTGTGACTTGGCATGTATGTCATTGCCACTGGCTTTTTTGTTACACTTGATCCGCGGATGAGACTGATTTCCACATTCCGCACAAATTTGTCTGTATTTGCATGGGCTGGAGCATGTGGTTCCATTGTTGAACATGTTACAGGTGTACCGAAAGGTGCGGGCCTGAAATTGGGATTGGCCACAAAAAGGCCGTTTTGTGTAACGGCTGTTACCTCGCTTACTTAACGCAAGTGAGTGTAGCTCATGTTCCAAACGATCCCATGGCATGTCCTTTTGGAGTTTTAACTATCCCCACTCCACTGTGTTGGTTAAGGGTAATGGAGATATCCTCCTCAAATTTGTCGGCTAGTAGGGATACCATGTCTATCAATTCATTCGCCCACACTCGCTCTTTGATCTTAATGGTGACCCTGACATGTAGGGGACGGCAAGATATAATGAACTATGTATACTATGTGTGTTCACCCACCCACCTGTTACCTGTGGTCCGACTGACCATACGGGGTGTGTATATAGTATCTGATGTGTTATATTGCAATGTTGTTCCTGTCTCATATGTTGAATAAGATGTATTGTCATGTGTAAATGTATTGTCTGAAGGATAATTTGTGTAAGTGCCATTGTTATGTCTGTTTGATTGTTTGTTTGTTTGTTTGATTTTGTTTAACGTCCTATTAACAGCTAAGGTCATTTAAGGACGGCCTCCCCTGTGTGCAAGATGCATGCGTGTAGTGTATGTGTGTGTATTTTGGGAGGCTGCGATATGTTCGTGTTTGTCTTCTTGTAATAGCGCGGAACTGATGCCGACTTTATAGTGCTACCTCACTGAAACATACTGCCGAAGACACCCAGCAGGACGCCCCACCCGGTCACATTATACTGACAACGGGCGAACCAGTCGTCCCACTCCTAATTTGCTGAGCGTTAAGCAGGAGTAGAAACTACCATTTTTAAAGACTTTGGTATGTCTCGGCCAGGGGACAGAACCCAAAGCCTTCCTCACAGGGGCGAACGCTCAACAAATGGCCAAAAGTGAGGCATTGTCAAGGGAGACATTAGGAAGAAGAAAGTTATTTAGAAAGGAGAGAAGAGATAAGGTCCCAAATTTAGTCGCCTCTTACGATCATGCAATTGGGGGGCAGCAGGTACAATTCTTACGCCCTACCTGCAGGGCAGATGTCTGTTTGATGGTGTACGCATATCTATTTGAGAATATGAGCGATCGAGTTGGGCTGTAGTTAACATTACTCTGTTTATTTGGTGTAGTTTGAAGCAAAGGTGTCATTAGGTGTGGTGCTAAGTTCATGTCTTGCTGTGGAGAGGAGTGTGAGGGTCTGTTCGAGGCTAGTGGGCTTGTTTAATGTATTGTCAAAGCAGTTTTGTCTTGCTGTGGACAGAATTGGTGCATGTTTCCTAGATTGTATGATGCAGGCCTGACATTTTGTGAAGAAAGTGATGGGAGGTCCTGCTCAATGTTAGCAAGGGTTTGTGTTACAGACATGTTATCATGTGTACCTGAAAAGTTCCTTGTGTTCTGCACACGTCTGGATAAAGGTGAAATGTCCTGTTCATTGATGTGGTTATATTCTCTAGAAGTGCTGTTCGCATATGTTGAAGGTGTTGTAGGTGGAAGGTTTGTACTGATGGTGTGCCTATTGTCATCTTTCTGGCAGCTGCAACAGATGCATCATGTTGTCCTGTTGTGATTTTTTCTTCGCCTTTACATCCTTGCCTCTTTTTTGGGGTTCGTTTGCTGGTTTAAGTGTTGACTAAGCAGGTACTCTCTCTTCACGTATAGTCACGTCATTTTCTCCCAATTCCAGAATGTTGTCTATGAAGTAAATATATATAAGTAGAAAAATATAAAAAAAAAACATTAATAAACTAACAAAAACTCCACTGAAACATAGGTGACACTTCTAAGAAGCATTTTAAAGACCATCAAACAAGGTTTATTCAGTTTATTTTTATCTGCTAAGAGGCACCGTTATAGAATTGAATATATGGCCATGTATTTTACTTGCATGCTCAAAGTTAAAAACATGAAAATATGCACATACCTCTCAGAGACTAAATAACCCTAAAATGAATTCTTACAATATATGAATAGTGTAGCAAATTCGCTGTTTGAATATACCAAATATATGGGTCCAAAATCGGGAGTAACCCTCCTAAAAATGTAAAATTGGCAAGTATGCCTAGACGTAATGATCATCGAATACTAACGAATAAATCATTTTCTCCTAACATTTCTGTATACACTTTTGTTACAGTTAGAGCTGAGACATGATCTATATATCTAATCTTATTACGTAGTTTGAGTGACCCATAGTACATGAAATAGCCATCCTTAAACTTATCGCGAAAATAGCATTGCTTTGAAGCTTGTTCAGCATTAGTTGGTTTAAGTGTAACAGTAACTGGACTAACTGTAACCCAGTTACTGAGACTCCTGAAATTTAATCAATGTCAAGGCATTCTTCTCCATATTGCAGTGTTATATATATATAGTTATATATGTGCAGTGATTTTGGGAGTATCCATCTTTTTTAGGACCCACCGTATCTCTCAGTAATGGTATACATATATAATTCTCAAATTTCTGAAAAAAGACATCTGGGAATCACCTAAACACTGTTGAAAAAATCTCTTTATTTCTAATTTGAATTCAGAAGAATATCCTCCCTCCTCTCCTGTATATATGTTATATAAATACTACAGTGCTGCTAGCTATACATAATGTTAATGGAAAGTAACAACATAATACCTAGGGTAGTAATTAGAGAAAGTATGGTACATCTATATTACATCCGAGTCTTATAATTACTTCATCAACGACTTCCTTAGACTACTAGATTACTTTACCTTTGCTTTGGATTTGTTTGTTTGATTTTGTTTAACGTCCTATTAACAGCTAAGGTCATTTAAGGACGACCTCCCCTGTGTGCAAGATTCTTGCGTGTAGTGTATGTGTGTGTATTTTGGGAGGCTGCGATATGTTCGTGAAACAAACAAACATTTGCTTTGGAACAATGCAATGCAGCTATTTTGTTGCGCTCCACTCGCACTACAGCGAAACCTCGAATACGGAGGAAAAGAGAGACTATATCCTCCATCACATGCACATGTACGTCGGGAGTCCATAACTGAACTGTCTTGTGTGGAGGAGAAACTCTTGTATATAGTACTTAACCATAAACAACTCCATGACCTTTCCTTTAAGGTGTACACAGTTTAATGAATTGGAAGATAGATTGTTCAAATCCACATTAAAACGCACCACACTTTCAAGTTCACGTACACGTACAAATAAATAAAAACTGTCACTTGTACATTTTAGTCCACCACGATCTTTCTTCTCAAAATTATTAATGTCAGAATCACTGCCTGAACACCTTTGGCTACGAAATAACTGTATTTCAGTATCACCACAGACACGAACACGATGCAACTGGTTCCTCAAACGCTGTCGTGAAATTTGACTGGAAAATATCTTTGTGATGAAAATGTTTTCCAATGGACCTCGTTACAGTTGGCTGATCAGTAACCGTAGATGAAGATGTTTTGCTTAAATTCTGCACTCTGTGATCACTTGCTGAAAATAGTCAACACAATAAGTGTGACTGGTATTTGTTTCCTTGATCTCTTTCAATTTTTCAAACAAAACTGAAGTCAAATCCAATTATTGAGACTATATAAAAGAATGGAGGAAAAAAGATAATGTAAACTGATCAAATAGTCACAAATCAAGAAACACAGGAAATACACTTGAATTTATATTTATTTGGTTTGGCAAGTTATTGTCGTGGTATACAAAATAATTTGGAGTGACCAGTGGGAACACTGAATCACCCAAAAAACTGTATAGCAAACTTGAAATGAGGTGTGTCAATTTACCTCTGAGCTGAGCTAGAAAAAGGTGATCGCGAATTTATGCCAAAAGCTAGATTACAAATCGAGCTCCGCCACCGAAAATATAATCTTGGTGGAGGAAATGCGAGAGAACCTGTTTCAGTCCCTCTTGTAATTGATTTTCAAGCCAATAAAATTTAGTAAACCGCTCAGCAAACTAAGTATATAACCATGGAGACTGACAATGATTTATATATAATTTTGGCCACAACAATAAATGCCCCCAAATACAATAAGTGCAGAAGGACCCATACATGAAAAACAGCAATTATTAAACTTGATTGTCCAGAGTTGTTACCGACCTTTCCAGTAGGTTTGTTATATGGCAACTACAATCAGGCATCCTTACATATAAAACTACATTTTTGTATGGGTCCAGCTGCTATATAATTGCCACTTAATGGTGACTTCATACAATAAAATTCTAAATAAAATTATAATTTGTCACTCAATCAGTGACCACAAACATTTGCCACTCAATCAGTGACCCAAAAAAATTGCCACTCAATCAGTGACCCTAAAAATTTGCCTACTCAATCAGTGACCATAAAAATTTGCCACTCCATCAGTGACCATAACACAAATCAATAAAATTACTTCAAAATTGACCATATATCCATACTGTTCAACCATATAATGAACAAATATATTTGGTCCCAAAAACCCAATTGTACCAGGTAAATATTTCCACGGTCAACACACACTGACCACTTAACCATTGTTATTCATAATCATAATCGGCATCAGTTCCGCGATATCACAAGGAGATAAACACGAACATATCGCAGCCTCCCAAAATACACACACATACACTACACGCATGCATCTTGCACACAGGGGAGGCCGTCCTTAAATGACCTTAGCTGTTAATAGGACGTTAAACAAAATCAAACAAACAAACAAACAAAAATCATAATTGACCTACAGGATTAATACCCAGTAATGGTTTGAAACATAAATTACTTAATCCCTAAGATTTGGCTGCAATATCTCCAATAACGCTCTCTGCAGCCTGTACACACTACTGTATGCAAAGACTGTTAAAATTGTATTAATTTTATACTAAAAGGGGAAAATCATTAAAAACAAGTATTAAATTATTATTTGGAATATTTAATGAAAAGGAGTACCATGTGTTAAAAAAGTATTAATTTTGTTGTTTAATATAAATTAAACAACATTTCCATATGGATTAAACAGCTGCAAGGTAGGTATTGAAATGTTAATTTGCATCAAAAAGTCATTAAATTTTGTGACAGCGAAAATTAATGATACTTTTAACACATGTTATTTTTGTTTAATGCTCATTAAATCTTATTATGGCAGTCACCAAAGTTTATTTTAGCAAATGATGGTCTTAATTTTAGGAATTTAAAACATGTTAAAATTCCTACATGAATTTGAGGGGAAATAATCATGAGGGAATCCTATTTAATTGGTATTAAATTATTTCACAAGATATGTTATTTTTGTTTATAAATAATTACTACTCATTATTAAATCAAAACGGCAGTCGCCAATTTTTTTTCAACAAATGATGGTATTAATTTTAGGAATTTAAAACATGTTAAAATCAATACATGGATTTAAGGGGAAATAAGTATTAAATCATAAGGAGTCTTTAATTAATTGGTATGATTTTTTTTCTCTTCTGTTCTTCATAATGCGTTATTTCATAACGATATTATATATATTGGTGGTGCAAGATATACATTCAAGTGATAGAAAGTAACATGCTGTTGTTGTTACTTTCAAAACTATATGAATATAAGATTGCAATTGTACGTGTATTTAATTAGTTACATATTTGTATTCCTAAATAAAAGAAACTATAACATGTATTCTAGATATGTACATTTACTTTAAAATGCTTATAATTACATGCATGTCATATTATCTCAAGGGGATAGTTATGTCACCTTTCCGAAATTGTGACGTCATTGCCAGAAGCTTAAGGTCAAACATCTTTTCTTGATCAGCTCCTCATGACCAATAGCTCTAGATCTAGATCTCTCGCAGTTGTGTCACAATAATCTATCACTCCACCTTTTTACCACTGTTTAAAAACCACAAATGGTTGTCATCTTCTGCAGTCACAAGAGGAGATGATAATGATTTTGTTTTGACATATAAAGATGTTGTTTTGTTGTAAGTACACTTCTTCTCCACAAACCACAAGGCAGATTCTGTGTCATAGCTCACATTGTCAAACCACATCACTGATGCAAAACTAACAGAGGCACTATTTCCGCCCACATGCTCAATGAAATGCTTAACTCTACCAAAATTCACATATACCCGTGGGCGTAGCTTTTGAGTTACCTTTGTCGAAGTACTGCTTTCCATACACACAAAGGATGAAATAGTATGTGCTGCTTTTGATTCCCTCGATTCAGATTTGTATGTGACGACACGTCGTGTTTTTGGATGGATTTCTTTGTGACAATGATATTTGAAAACTCTGCGATTTTCACACAGTGTCAGGTCCATCGGCTTATGAATAGACTTCACATGCTTTTTCTTTAAATTGCACTGTGTTTTCCTTTGCAAACTGCCTGAAAGGTGCTGGTCAAACACGCTATTTTCCAATCCTTTGTTTTCTTCTTCATCATAATTCACATCCACAGCTTTTATGAAAACATCAATATTTGGCATCGCATCCAAATTTACACGTTTTGTCTGGAACATGAAGTTACACCAATCATGTAAAAGGAATGTTTCTGTTGCTGTTTCCCCAGGATATCTCATGTTCAAAACTCTTACAAATCCAAGAATTGAACCTTTCTAACACATACATCCAGGAACTGTAAACAGGTCCAAGTCTCCTCAAGCTGTCTGGAATATGGTGGATCAAATGTGTTGTTATATTCTGTACATGAAGTGGAAAGTTCATTTCTAACAGAGATGGTGCATTGTTCAACTTAGCTTCTAAATCATCCATGTCGTCCAGCATGATACTCTCTTGGCAGATGTCTGCCAAACTGTCAAACAATGCATACAAAGCCTTCCTGCAATCAGATTCAAGCATTCCTTTCAGGCAAAACTTGAGAATCCCTTGCGTGCCTAACTGCTTCCAGTCATGAGATTTCAATGAGCCAGATTTGCTGATAAATGGTGAGGGTTTCAAGCCAAATCCTATGGGAACACGTATACATCTTAGTTAAGGAAAATGGTAGAGATGGTTCAACTTTTCCTTTCTTTGCCCTATGAGACCGAGATGACTGTGCAGAACGTTTCCTTTTTCCACCTTGATCAGTCGCAACTGCTTCCTCCATTTCTTGATTACCTGCGGATGAATCCTCTACTACAATTTGTAGCTCTTCTTCGGATCTACTCAACAGATGAGTTCTCCCCAACTTTTTCTCTGCCGATACAATTTTGTTCAGGTCTACCTTGTTTCCCGACAGAACGTTCATTATGTTTTGGATAACATCCTTAATTGTATGACATGGATCTGGATGGGTTTCTGTTAGTCTGTTATGCCTTGGCAGATTTTGAAGAGCATACAATTTTTTGAACCTGTGGCCGTAGCCACCACATTTGCCTGCGTTTTATTTTTGGCATTTTCAAAGGCTTTCCTGTAAGATACCTCAGACTCTACCCTACGTAATTGAGGTTTTTCCAATAATTCTTTTTTCTCCTAGAAGTGATATGTGTCCTTACGGAGAGGGTCTGTTTTCTTCAAATATCTTCTGTTGCACAAATAGATTACTTAGTCATAATGTTTACATCTTTTCCCGACAACTTGACACCAATGACAACCAGCCAAACTCCCACTCCCATATTGGTGAAACACTTTACTCAATCCTGGGTAGTCAAGGACTTGCATCAATAGTTTAATTTTGAAGGATAATGGGGCTGTATCATAAGCATATGTGGTACACTGTGATAAATACAGAAGTTCGTCTACAAGGATGTCTAAATAGGGATCAATCACCGGGGTCTCTGCTTTTCCTTTTGAAGGAATTATTCCCACTAGATTGATGTTCCGAAAAG
>NW_018408377.1:0-1246 GCF_002113885.1 Mizuhopecten yessoensis | reverse complement strand
CGAGGACGAAGTTAGCCTGTCAGAAATCCGCTATTTTGGAAGCCAGTTAATCAGTAACTGCGACAAATTTATTAACAAAAACAAATTCATAATCAAAACAAAATACAATGCATATAAGTTGCAAAAATGTAACATATCTTGAAAAATTGCAAAGATCATCCATTGCCTTCAGTCCATAATTCCTGAATATAATACACCTCAGAAACACGCAATAATGAAACTATTTTGTTTCGCCGATATGTTGGTGTCAATACAAGTTCAATCCAACTTCTGATATATCAGAGTTTTGAAGGACAAATGTTAACAAACTTGGGAATATTTCACCCATTCACACAAATAATAAAGTTCTTTCCTTTAACAAAAGAAATTTTGTTTCCCTACTAAATCACACAAGACCGGTACAATCACTCTGGTACAGTCTGCCGCACAATTGATAGTCAGTCCAAAATTTAAGTGCCGCACAACGTCTATGGTCAGCTTGGTGGGCACTCCTCTCCTGTAGCCAAGGGAGACTACTCGGATAGCTTAACTAACCGAGATTATGTTGATATATTGGATACAACACCAATTGCTCCTAAAATAGACAAAAAACAAACAGCAGTATTCCATTCAATCTGGGTGTAGCTGGGGTTGGTGGGTGGGCCAAATTTACCAACACAATGTCTGCCTCTGTCACGTGTTTGCGCTAGTGACTGGTACGAGAGGCCGAAAACACAAATGATTTACGCTGCCTCAACCGGCAGACTGCTAGACTTGCTCAAGACCTAATTTGGGTCATAACATACTATATTAACACAAATGGTGTATTCACTTCAACTAAATCAGTTTTAATCAATAAAGCGATAAACTTTATTAGTTGAAGATTCTTACAAAAAATAACTCAACAACAGATTTGGAGAAAAACGGCCGCAGTTACTTTTTTGACATTTTCCTAAATTGTATCAGTTTGATAAATATCAAGAGATATCAAGAAATGGATATCTGCCAAGCTAACAACTAGCCGCCAGAAAAAATGTCACTAATGACTGGCATGCTAGCAGGAACTATGGTACCATAGTCCCTGGTTTCCCACGGTAACCAGTGAGAAACCACGTTCAGAGGCCCGTCCAATACTGCCCGGANTGGAAACCACAGCTCCAAACTGGTAACAGATCAGAGCCGGTTACTCTGGTAGCTAGAGTTAACCTATCTAACATGACCATGTTACCATGGTAACATGCTTACCTACGTCAGGGACCATTCCCTG
>NW_018408376.1:1314-4434 GCF_002113885.1 Mizuhopecten yessoensis | reverse complement strand
CTTGCCTCGCTCGTCATTGTTGCTACCTACCTTGACCCGCTCGTCTCTGTTGCTACCTACCTTGACCCACTCGTCCTTTTTGCTACCTACCTTGACCCACTTGTCCTTGTTGCTACCTACCTGGAACCGCTCGTCCTTGTTGCTACCTTTGCCGTTCCACTGATAAATCACCAGGCCAAGATCAAGTATGTAAACGTCAGTCGAATCCAGCTTGTTTTTGTCCCTGGGAATCTGACCATAATGAACACATACACTCTTTCATCTTATCGACACGACTGCAATGTCAGATGGCAAAAAACTTCGCAGTCAAAGTCATTTTCGTTATAAAAAGAAAGGTTGTCAAAAGTGTTTTGACAGCATCGACCTGGAAATCCTAAGTATTGCTGAACCTATATTGAAAGGTTATAAAGTCTCTAAATGTTCTACAACACTTTCGCTTGTTTTTTTTATGTATTTTTCGACATATTTGCAATACACTGTATGTCCGGAAAGGATATTTCAATGGAGACAGCATGCTGAATTGGCCTCCTAAATAGCGCGCTTAAGACAGGTCGGTTAGACCTCCGATATATCACTCAAAAGTCGCTGAAGTCAGTTTTGACCTCCTAAATATCATCTTATCTGAGGGCACTGGGTTTGGTCTGTTAAAGATGAACGTAACACACACAGGTGGTTTGGTAAAAAGATGCAATATGCCAAAAATAAATTAGCCTGCACCATCCAGCTGTTTCGTCTTTCCATGACTTATTGGTGGTGCTAGGGGACGAAAGGATGGAAATCTGAATAGTCTAAACTTTCGTCGAAACAGCCCCTGCATTAATGAATTAAAAGGTTTCAGAGCACTATATAATTTCAAACTAGATGAATCCTGCCACTACTCAAAAGAGATAATTATAATAATAATGATAATAAACAACATTTGATATAGCGCTCTATCTAGCGAACATAAGCCACGCTAAAGCGCAACTGCGGCCTTCAAGGTTACAACAAATCTCGGGGACTGAAAAATCCACCAGCAGAATCTACCACCTTGTATCTTAAAAGATGAATGTTACACAAATACAGGTCTAAATCAGTGGGAACTAAAGGCAGATATGCCTTTGTCTCTTAATTATTCATAATTATAGGGAGGTGAAGACAAACCAGTTTAGCCTCTCAGATACTCCTTTATCAGAGAACACTGAAAAAGATCCGTTTTGGCCTTCTTAATATTTCTATTCAAAGGGTTTTAAAGCCAAATAGACCAGTTAGACCTATATATCCCCCAATCAGATGCTGAAGTCAGCTATCTCTTCAATCGCTTGCTACAATCATGGAGTGAAATGCAGCAGGTCAATTATTTTTGTCTATTTACTGTATTTGATTTCCTCTACCAATGATCGTATAGTGTGGTATATTTAAACATATACATGTATGTTTTAGTATTCTCCCATTAGCCTGCTTACCTCCTTAACTGTGACGCCACGTCTGTCTCCGTGGAAGTGAAGAAGGCGTGGGGTATACTCCTCCGACTTGACTGTCCGGAAACCACTGTCCGCGCCGCCCTTTAGGTACCTTTAGTGATACAAGACCTAGACTGAGCTATTTATCTTTAACATGATGACACAAAGAAGTAACATTTAAATCACTTATACTGTCAAAACTTTAAAAAAAAACCACCCACCCACTTAAGCATCAAACGCCACACATCAGGACATTTGTATTTTCTGGAGGTGTGACAATAAACTAATAATGTCTAATGTTGTTTAGAAATAATGTTTTGAGAAGATAACTTGCTGTGAAATGGATGGCGTAAAGCAAGATGGCCAATACAAATTAAACAAAATATCAGGTATGATGCAGATTCAAAAATTCATACTCGTTTCCTTGAAATAACCAAATACAACGTAAGCATAATAAAAATTATTTAAATGACGACTTAAACAGCGCCTGACCTTGACCTATACATTGACAGCAACGTCAGGTAAAGAGACGCTCTCAATGAAGCTGAATGCTGAATCATTGAAACCCATAAAAAAAGTTATGTTGATTAAAATATGTTTTTACATTATTTTGCATACATAAATCAAACACAATTCGAATTTATTTAAGTGTTACCATGGCAACAAACACACGTACGTGATTGCCACAAAGTACTTGCGGAACATTTTGGACTCGTGTTCCTGGATCTCCCTGTGTTGGATGGGGTTACCCCCTAGGTATGTTGCTAGCTCCACCGTCTTGTAGGCTGCCGTACCGTACTCGTCCTGTAAGTAACAAAGATTGAGATCAAATACAACATTCAACCTCATACGATGTGGGCATAAAACATAAAGGAACAACAATATCTGTCTAGTGGATTTGGTCATACTTATCTCTTTTTTTTCTATTTCAGCAAAAAGATATCGATAATGTAACACGTATAAGAAATACAACTTATCAACTTGGCAATTTAACGTGCGTTCCTTGGATTTTGCTTGTAAAAAGGTTCGCACGAAGCATGGTGGGTTACATACTGCTTATTCCGTCAAAATTGAAATATAATAATAACAATTGAATGTCTCTTTTTTGTTTTGAGACAGTACTGTCCTACTTCATCCAAAACTAGATGTGTATGGACCAAATTTGTCCTTCTGTTGACAAAAGATAAGGAGTGGATACCTAATCAGGAAAAATAAGCTACTAAATCATTATTCTTAACCTAGATCATTATGTATGCCTGGTCCTTTTGCTTGTTTTATTCATGACACTAACTACCAGTTCTGACCACATACGGTCTAAAATCTTTACCTGTGTGCTGTATTTCCCGATCCAAAAGTGAATGTGATGGTAGATTGCGTCACTTCCGGACTTTTTATAAGTCTGAAACCAAAAACACCGATATCTGATAAAACAAGTTGGCTTAAACTGCGTCGTGAAGTTTAAATGTTACTGTCATTTTATTCAAATATTTCAATAATCACGTGACCATGCCAATGAAACTAAATGTTCGTCTACTGCTTAGGTGTGGACGGATTAAATGTTGTGATAACTTGTATGTATTATCTAGTTGAAACAATACCTTATTGTGCTTTTCGTTTGCACTTTTTTGTTGTTACAGTTATATTCTGTTAATCTGATTGGACAAAACCATGTCATCAC
>NW_018408376.1:0-1244 GCF_002113885.1 Mizuhopecten yessoensis | reverse complement strand
AAAAATAAGAAAAATGGAAACCTTGATAGCCACTTTTATCTATTTTGATTAGTGACACAGTACGTGATATACACACTTCAATCATTATTAATTATTTTATATTATCAAGTATTTCTGTATTTTTTGTAAAATTTGTATGTGCCCCTATGTAGCATCACCAAAGACTTCCAGAACGACGAAACAGCTGTAAGATGCAGTGTCATTCAGTTTTGACATAATCAATCTGTTACCAAGTTTTAAATGTTCAACTATTTGTGTCTTTCGATCACCGTTTATAACTAATGGTCTTTCATTTTTAGAATTGTCTGAATATCAGTGTTCTATGTATGGCCCCTCAAACTACACTTACATCGAGGATGATGTAGGAATCGCCCTCGTAAAACTTCCCATAATCCTCTTCCGGCCAATCGGTCACTTCGAAATTCTGTTGAGAAACAAATATCCTTATACTATAGCGAATTCATCAATGTGAAGACTAACGTATACGACAGATGTAAAGGTGAAACATACTGAAGCTGAAGTCGTTAAATTCTGTTAGTTTAAAACAGCATTGCTTTATTCGGTTGCAATATTTTCCAGCAGACATTTGACATTGCTACTGAGAAACACTGTGTCCCCTGTGAGTGGTTTTTATATATATATATATATATGAATTTATCAAAGAGCATATAACGACTGTTAACAAGCCTTTTATTTTCACTTTTTAAATTTATCGATGTTTGGTATCTAAGACACGACACTCAAGGTCTACTCACTCTTCGTCTTTAGCCACTAACCTCATTCTTTTCTGACACCACGAATATGTTAGACAACTTACAACTAAGCTGTATAATTACATTTTGTAGTATGACGGTATCGATTTTTAGCTTGCTCGGAATATCACGAACTCCGTGATGTGTGTCGAATGCTCATCATAACATATACAGGAAATCGAAGGATGCAGATTGATGAACACTATGAACATGAGTTATGGTCTTAATCTCATTTTAAAACATTCTACTTCCTTGCATGATATGAAGGTCAGTGTTTATTATGCTCATAAGTGCGTCGTGTAGTTTCGTTTTGATCTGGACTACCATAGCTGTCATCGTTGATGTATCGAAAGGCGGTTACCCTTCTGGAACACTGGTATTATTTTTCTAGTACTTTCTCGGAAATCTCCAAACATGTTGCCTCAGTTTTTAGCTCACCGGGTCCATTGATTGGAATTTAACTAAATTTGACTAGAAGCATCCCTAGGTGGT
>NW_018408375.1:1727-2984 GCF_002113885.1 Mizuhopecten yessoensis | reverse complement strand
AACCATGACATCATCTAAGTAGGCAAGGCAATCCTTCCAGGTCAGTCCATGAAGCACTAGCTGGATGACCCTATTAAATGTTGCAGGGCTATTACACAAGCCGAAGGGGAACCGTACATGCTCAAACAAGCCGTGTTTGGTGATGAAGGCCGTCTTGTGGCGATCTCGCTCATCCATCTCGACTTGCCAATATCCGGCTGCCATATCCAGCGTACGCATAAAAGTACTTCCAGCACGAGTATCTATACATGTCCCAACTGATGGTAGAGGGAATGCATCCTTGACGGTAGCTTGATTGAGACGACGGTAATCTATACAATATCTGAGGCTTCCATCTTTCTTCCTGACCAGAACCGGTGGGGCTGCCCATTCCGATATGAACACCTGAATCACACCCTTCTCCAACATCTTGTGGATGTGGTCCTCCTCCTCCTCCTCAAACCCGACCAGAGTACGTCTCATTTTCTGTCGTATTGGTCTGGAGTCCCTGGTGTTGATGCGGTGTCTGATCCCTCCATTAAAAAGTCCCAAATCTAGGTCATCTTTAGCGAACACCCCCTCAAAATGGATCAATAGTTCCGCGACCTGGATAGATTGATCCGCCGACAGCTTCTCGTTGGAACGCGAGAAAAGGTCATGCAAGTGGCCTGGCAGTTCATCAACTAACCCTTGCCCCCTCTCATCTTGTCCGTTAGAGGAACCAACCACCGTCTGTCTGACCTTGAATTGCCCGTCATCTGCATCATTGGTTGTTACTCCAGACTCCATGCCAGTCCCGAAGGGTCGACCTGCCTTGAGAGAAATGATCTTGTCCGACAGATTACACACCACAACACTCATCTTGAGGCCTCCTTTTTGAAGTACCCGGGGGATAAATAGTCCCTCCATATCCCGATAAGGTTGAATCAAAATGTCACCTTCCGGAGCTTCTTGCCCGGATGCTTGCACTGTGAAAAACTTAGCAGAGTTTGGTGGAATCACCGTCTTCCTCTCAACCACCAGTCGGTATACGTTCATGGACCCCCCTCCATTATCTAACTTACATTCTGCTTGGAATTGTCGACCATCCAACATAACAGAATAGTTAGAGAAATCTATGACTGCTCGATGGTGTTCAAGGAAGTCTATACCAAGAGTAAGGCTATCAGTAATATCTGCCACTAGGAGATTGGCCCTAAAGTTCAATCCCCAAATGCTAATACAAATATTAGTTGCTAGTTGTGCCTCAAGACTAGACTGCTGTCGCACCGCCCTCAT
>NW_018408375.1:0-1244 GCF_002113885.1 Mizuhopecten yessoensis | reverse complement strand
CGGAACACCCAGCCTCCGGAGTTCTTCTTTTATTTCTCGGATGTCATCCTCTGTCTTCCTCATGCCCTCATCCAACCTTGGTCCCTGGCCTGACTGCGGTCTGTCCCCACTATGCACAATCCTGGCTAATAAATCTTGATTGTCCTCCTGTGTGTCCTCAAAAGATACTCTCTTCACCTCTCGTATTGGTTTATTACAAAAAATAATTTTTTGGTTTGTTATAGCGCTCCTCACGTACTTAACAGCCTCATCCAGTGATCTTGGGTTTATTATCTATGGCTGAAAAAGCTGCATGTTTGTCCTGAAGGCCTTTTAAGAATGCATCAATTGCAAGTGTTTGAATGCCTTCCTCTGTGAAGTCCGCGTATCCATCTGAGGTCAATTCCTGTGCCCTCTCGGCATACTCCTCAATCAACTCATCTGACATTTGTCGGATGTCTTGTAATTGCCTGCGAACAATGTGAGGAAGGTCAGTTTTTCCAAATCTCTCATTCATTTTCTCGCACAGAAGAGCAAAATTGGTCCGTACCGAAGCTGGCCGGGAGCTAAAAAACTTCAGGGCTTTCTCTCTAAGGCATTCCACCAACTTGTCCAACTTCTGAGCATCTGACCATCGGTGCCGATTAGCAATGTGCTGAAATTGGATCAAATATGGTTTCCATTCATTTTTCCCGTAATATGGGGGCACCTTGACGCGTAAGCTCTTCTCCCAGGCCTTCTCATCCGAATTAGAGCTCCTCCTTGCATTAGACTGGCCCTTCCTGTCTGTTAGTGTTTGACCATCTTCATACCCAGCCGCCTTATGCAATCCCCCACCATACTGATCACTGGGTGCCACTTCCTTTATCTTGGTGAGGATATTAGCTTGTACTTTTGCCTCCAGCTTCTTCTCGTCTTCCGCTATTATGGACTCGTAGCGCCTACGCTGGTCCTCTATTTGGTTCCGGTACTCCGTCTCCACCTCCCCAATTTTCTTCCAGAACGACTCTTTTGCCTCCAACATATCTTGCCGCTGTCGGTCAATTATCTTTTCCATATTCTCGCGTGCTCCCCTTAACTCAGCCCCCTCAGACTGGGGTTCTTCCTGTGTATCTTCCTCCATCGGAATAATTATTGCCCCCTCCTTCACTAATGGGTCCCAAATGGTGCTAGGCACTCCCTGTATCTGTTTAAGGTCTGCAAGGTTTAACATACCAAGTTCTGATCTCCTTTCTGCAATAAGGGTCGCTCGCTTTTCGCCAATG
>NW_018408374.1:9191-12497 GCF_002113885.1 Mizuhopecten yessoensis | reverse complement strand
AAAAAACAATGTTTAGCACATGTGATCTTTCATCCTCGATACCCACAGGGATTACGCGCTCATTTTCGCTCTCTGCATGCACCCCTGGAATATGTCAAAGCAAATTTATAGGCACGAAGATTTTGATTGGTCTCGGGTAAAAAAATGACCAATCGCTAGGCTGATACCTGTCCTTTGAAGATTACAAAGGAGAGACGCCCGATTTCAAAGCCTGTCAATTTGTACCGTTACGTGACCGCGAGGTTCTTTTGATGTACATCAAAGGATCGAACCACTGGATGTCGAGGATGGTGATGTATATAACATAGAGTAAGGGTACGTGATTTCATACAGGACGTGATTTCGTACAGTTACATTGTATGTAATATTTTTTTCTTATTTTTTAATCCATCGGTTTTGATGGAGGCATACAATCGTTCCCATAACAAACCATCGCCGTTGTCCGTCTTCGGTGATGCTAAATATAGAATTTCCAAATAGCCTCATTTTTCAAAATGAAACTAGCTAGCGAGCTGTCGTCTGCAGAACGGGCCCCAGGTAACCTTAAAGCATTATCTTAAACAGAATCTAGCCAATTTTCCTGTGATCAATTTGAGATTGTTTAAATAAAATATTATTTTACCATTTACATTAGAAGATATATATCAAAAAGACCCTCAAATTTAATAAATAACAGTGTGTTTTAAAGTACACGCCCATGCTCAATGCCAGGGTAGCTATCGTAGGGAGAAGTAATTTGTTTGAAATTGATCTAAAATATTTGTTTGCTTTTTTGCCTTAAAAAAAACTTCTGTAGCATTGGAATTGTTTTATAATCCAATGAAATATGTTCTACTAGAATTTGAACAGTTGATATTTCCCCACAAATTGGGTCGATGTCACCACCAACAAAGAACACGCTTTCAAAAACATTTCTGGTGTATGGAAATTGGCAAATCTGAATAAAATATTATATACTTATATTCGCCATATTTACTAAGAATAGCCCATTTATAGAGTGTACGAAATCGCGTCCCCCGTTGCTGCGATAAGTATACGAAATCAGGTACCCTAACTCTAGAAAATTTAGGCCTAGTACATTGTATTTTTGATAATACTAAAAACTCGCCCACATGGGTAAAAATGGCGATTGTTATTTACACTGTATAAACATATTTCTGATATTAGTATTATCACAAATAATTGCTCACTAGTTGCTACACATTTGGATTGCATGCTTTAACTAATTTATTCCAGTCTCTACCTACGTCTTTATTATAACTGGTATACACATACACTGAATGGAACAGCTCCTCAGTACCTACAGGAACTTGTTACCCTGTATCAGCCGTCAAGATCACTGCGGTCGGAGTCAGAATCTTTGTTGTGTGTCCCAAAATCTCGTACTGTGACCTACGGAAACAGATGCTTTGGGAGGGTTTCGGCTACGTTGTGGAATAGCTTACCATCTGCTATTAGGAAGTCGAATACCCTGGCCAAGTTCAAGAGGGACATAAAAACTCACCTCTTCACGTCTGCATTTTAGAATCTTTGCAAAGACGTCATGTAAATACCACCCTTTTATTTGTTCAATTATGTGCACATTGCTTGTTAAATGTATGAAAGTGATTGCAAGCCTTTGTTGTTTGTTTTCACAATTATAACCATTACTATTATCCATATGTTGTAAAGCGCCTTAGAGTAATTTTATAAATTATATAGGGCGCTATATAAATGCTGTATATTATTATTATTATTTAACTGATTATCTCCCCTTTCTGGGGGTTTTTCATTGGGCGTTCCGTCATCCCTTTTTAACATTCAACTTGAACATGAACTTTCCAACTAATTTCTACTTGTCTCAAGTCAAATTGATCCGAATTTTGACATGAAGAAATTGTACCCATACACCTGGGCCGTTTTCGAATTAAACGGTCAAACCGATCGGACCACTTGTATTGTTCGTTTAGTTAAATAAGGTCGGATCTAACTAGTAATCTGATGCTGCTTGCAGGCGAGCCTTGAGAAACCCTACACATTTGCAGGTCCGCCAGGATTTATACCCGAAATTGTTACATTTATAAACGGTCAAACCGGTTGTTCGGCATAAACGAGCAGGCCCTATGATTGCACCCGGTTCGATCGCTTTCTGTCCATATGACATGTACCGGGCATGTTTTCTTCACCACGTGAAAGCCTCGGTTTGGATAAAAGGGGAATTCCCGTTTGTAGTAAGAAAAAGATGGCGGACACTGAACACACGGACACCCCGGACAGTGATAACACTGCAATTTCATCAAAAACAAAGCAGAAGAAAAAGAATGATGCAGTGCCTGGTGTGATATATCTCAGCAGAATTCCTCCTTTTATGAATGTGAAGAAGATACGCGACATATTCAGTGAATATGGAGACGTGGAGAGAATATTTCTTCAGCCAAACGGTAACAACAACGCCACAGTCGATAACCGGTTCAGAACTCTGTCGGCTTTCCGAGACTGTCCAGTGTTTTTGAGATAAGTGTGTCGCCTGCAACGCGAGGCGACATATAGGTATGACTTTGATGGCGTCGGTTGCGTCGTCCGAAACAAGGTTTCCGTGCGATAACTGGTGTTCCCTTGGGTTGATTGAAATCAAACTTGGTACACATTTATTGCATACCAATATAGCCAAGCTGAGTTCGCATTTTAGAAGTTACATGCATTTTTGGTGGAATTATACCCATTTTATTGCCAACTAAAGTAAATGCAAAAGACTTTTTGATTTTCTAACCAATTCCTTTCAAATTTTTACGGTAATTTAATGCTAGAAGCATAATGGTTAACAAATATTACTGGTTTTTCTGTCGAGTATCAACTTTCCAACGACCCCTATACAACTTGGTTAAACTTGCCATAAGTCACTCTTATCTACAGATCTCAACCTATATCATAAGCACAATTATCTAAACTACTTATAGCTACTAGCTTCAAATAAAACTTTGACATTGACTACGAGCCAGGACTCATAAAATGCATAACAAATTATATGTACACTTAGAACAATTAAACAGCTAATAAATGCATAACAGTGACTGAAAAACTGATCAAATGTATTGGGGTCGGCATGAAAAAATAGGGTCAGTCGGGAAACTAGAAACACAGCTATATACAGCTAGATAGCCAATGATATGGGAATTCTCATGAGTTAGGAGTAAAGNAACGTAGCTTTCTGACGACGAGATATTTTTTTATATATTGCGTCGGCCGAGGCAGAGGAGGCCGGGTATTAATATTAGTACTAGGAGTAAAGGACATGTAACACAGGTGCTGGACACACTCATAGGAATG
>NW_018408374.1:0-1239 GCF_002113885.1 Mizuhopecten yessoensis | reverse complement strand
ATAAAGTTACTATGTAGTGTGATAACACCATCATATAGTAATACATAAGGGTGCTATGTAATGTGATAACACCATCATATAGTAATACACAATGTTACTATGTAGTGCGATAACACCATCATATAGTAATACGCAAGGTTACTATGTAGTGTGATAACACCATAATATAGTAATATATAAGGTTTCTATGTAGTGTGGTAACACCATCATATAGTAATATATAAGGTTTCTATGTAGTGTGGTAACACCATCATATAGTAATATATAAAGTTACTATGTAGTGCGATAACACCATCATATAGTAATATACAAAGTTACTATGTAGTGCGATAACACCATCATATAGGAATACACAAGGTTACTATGTAGTGCGATAACACCATCATATAGTAATATATAAGGTTTCTATGTAGTGTGATAACACGATCATATAGTTATACACAAGGTTACTATGTAGTGCGATAACACCATCATATAGATAACACGATCATATAGTAATATATAAAGTTACTATGTAGTGTGATAACACCATCATATCGTAATACACAAGGTTTCTATGTAGTGTGATAACACGATCATATAGTAATATATAAAGTTACTATGTAGTTCGATAACACCATCATATAGGAATACATAAGGTTACTATGTAGTGCGATGACGCCATCATATAGGAATACACAAGGTTACTATGTAGTGTGATAACATCATCATATAGTAATACACAAGGTTTATATGTAGTGTGATAACACCATCATATAATAATACACAAGGTTACTATGTAGTGTGATAACACCATCATATAGTAATACACAAGGTTTCTATGTAGTGTGATAACACCATCATATAATAATACACAAGGTTACTATGTAGTGCGATAACACCATCATATAGTAATATACAAGGTTACTATGTAGTGCGATAACACCATCATATAGGAATACACAAGGTTACTATGTAGTGCGATAACACAATCATATAGTAATACACAAGGTTACTATGTAGTGCGATAACACAATCATATAGTAATACACAAGGTTACTATGTAGTGTAATAACACCATCATATAGTAATACCCAAGGTTACTATGTAGTGTGATAACACCATCATATAGTAATACCCAAGGTTACTATGTAGTGCGATAACATCATCATATAGTAATTCACAAGGTTACTATGTAGTGCAATAACACCATCTTATAGTAATTCACAAGGTTACTATGTAGTGTGATAACACCATCAT
>NW_018408373.1:365250-370774 GCF_002113885.1 Mizuhopecten yessoensis | reverse complement strand
ATAAGACACTTTATTTTGGTGTAATATTGTTTAACGTCCTAGCAATAGCTATGGTCATTTAAGGACGGCAAATAAGACAGTCACTGAAGAGTTATTCTGTTTGTCTTCGTTCATATTTTACAGGTGATTTAAAATGTAAATCTATCTAGTTATCGTGTATGGTTTCTTTTGTCTTACATTCCTGGTTATAACTATCACTCCAAGTTAACTAAACACCTTACATATAGGTGGGTCTATGTATTACAGTATACCACTCAGTAAGGTAAGCATTATCGATATCTAATGTACTTTATAGTTTCTGAAATGCCTCACTATATTGTACTATAAAGTTTGTGAAATACTAGCACAGTAATGCACTATAAAGTTTATGGAATACAAGAACTGTCATGTGCTATAACGTTTGTGAAATACCAGCACTATAATGTGCTATAAAGTTTGTGAAATACCCGCGCTGTAATGTGCTAAAAAGTGTGTGAGATACATGCACTGTAATGTGTGCTATAAAGTTTGTGAAATACCAGCACAGTAATGTTCTATAAAGTTTGTAAAATACAAGCACTGTAATGTACTATAAAATTTGTGAAATACCAGCACTGTATTGCACTGTAATTTACTATAAAGGTTGTGAAAAACCAGGACTCTTATAAAGTACTTTAAAGTTTGTGAAGTACCAGCACTGATATGTACCATGAAATTTGTGATATGCCAGTACGTTTTGTTACAGCACTGTAATGTTCCATGTAGTTTTTGAAATCCATCTATATATCGTTTTACGAATTATAATATGGTCGTCTTTGAAAAGTGGTATACACTGACTTGCTTAAATGGGATGTGCTAGTTGACTCCCTTCTCGTTGAGATGTTTGTTTCCATATACTTGTCAGTAGGTGATTTTCTCTTTATTGTTTGTCAAGATGTATGTCATTTTATCAACATATCGGCCACCGACCTAATGCCAATGAGCATATTCACCATTTTCAATCAGATTGTGAAATATATGATTAGCTTTCATTAAAGCATTTTAATATAGAACGAAATTTTAGAACGGATAGTTATAGTAATTCTTGATAATGTAAACTGGAGAACAAATGAAATGTCCAACTTTCATCTTCTGATTGAAAAGATGATTCCTGTTATTTCGTCAAATGTCACGTCAGCTACTATCTACAGTGAATCCCTGGCTGTGATATTGGTATTCAATAGACTGTTTACAAGGCTAGGAAGATACAGGTTTCATTGCAGATAGTTAAACACTGTATTTCGTCCATCTGTTTGCACAAAAAACAATAAACCATGCAGCATTGAAAACCAAGAGATATATATACATCATAGAAGAGCTTTATTAAGGTTCATCATCATCATCATCATCATCATCATCATCATATTAAACAGAAACACATAAAACATATTTGTTGTTTCCGATATGCATTTTTTCGTCCAATGAGGGATCATCTGAGTAAAGTATCTAAGCATCCCTCTACGAGGGGTTATCTCAAGATGATTTTATTTTATAATAATATCATATAAATAATTTAAAGCTGATAAATTGTTTTATGATAATAATATTATTAACAAGTAACACTACAATCAAACTCTCTGAGAAGAAATATTATTGAATATTTCATAAATAATAAATATAAACACATCGGGACACAAGTCACAAGCAAACGAAAAATTCATCGGATTTTTCACCTGCAAGACTGTGTAAGGCATCCTTCTAGCCGTGGAAGGATTAGCTGATTGGGACCTTTTCCTGTAATAGACTTGACAAATGTTTTTTATGTTGAAGAATGAAGATATGCTCATCCACACTAAGCTTGCTGAATACACACTGGATAAACACAACAGCAGCATCCGTATCTTTGGTCAGTTTGTACGTTTTGTGATGTTAACATTGTTTTTTACTATGTGGATTCAAAGCAAAACTGGCATCTTCTGAACACAATCCACATGGAGTCATTTGATTGGTCAATATCCGTCATAATCCCCCTCATTGGACGGTGTTACAGAATGGTATGAATTCTTTACCGAGGATCCTCTTGTTCTAGGGGAAAGGTAACTGTACGAACTAGGGGACTACAAGAGACAGAAAACAGCCATAAGTATACAGAATATATATTAATTATGTATTATAGATACAAATTGATAAATTAAGAAATAAAATATAAATTAAATTAATCGAATGAACTTTTTACAATACATTCGTATTAATGAAATGTAGAAAAATGTTTCAGATGTATTTTTATCAGCCTGGAGAATTTGAGAGAAAAGGTTATGGTAATCTTTACAAATCTTATTTCAAATGTCACATATTTAAAGTTTGTGTCACATTAAAGGACACAGGTTCCTGAAATAACAACATCGTTTAAAAACAATGGATGCAAAACCACTGAAACTCAAAACACGAGTTAGGATGAACATTAATGAACTTAATGTAATTGGGCTTTTCCAATTTCAATGGAGCTGTTTGTCATTTGAAGTGTATGTTATCATTCCTACCATGAAATATATTGAGAAAAAGTATTGAAACACATCTTACTTTTGGTCTAGTTTTTTAATACTTTTAAGTTATCATTTCAAGCAAGAAACTTCGGACATGAAGTAAGGTAATTCTGTAAACCATGCAATGATACAAGTAAAACCAAAAGAAGTCAGAAATCACTGACAAACATTAACACGGCGGATGACAGTAGATTAGATATGTGATGATGTGTGTTAAGTGAGGATGGCAGTAGGTTAGGGTCATTTTAGAATGGTGTTTTTTTCTGGAAATGAACATTTGGTTATGATGATTATTCATAATATCAAACAAAAGTTGTCCGCTGTACATGCAGTAGCTTTGGTTTCTCTTTTGAGGAAATATTTTGTTTTTGTCATTAACATCATTTTGGAAAAGGATAAAACTTAAATTATTTTATATTTTTTCTTTCTCGGGGAAGAGGAAATGAACACGAAAACTACAAAAGGATCACGAGAAAAAAACCAAATACAGATAGAGGGATCTTCACTCAACCCATGCCGACTGACTTACTGATTGCGTTTTACTAATATCTGTTGTAAACTTCGTTAGATGTTTACTGAAAAACAACAGCAATAAAATATAGCCAACAGACATCAACAGCGCAATAGCAATGGAGAGCTGAACGTTCACACGGGCGCTTGTAATAACTTACGGTATTTATTCAACAGGATGATGGACTGCCTGTAAGATTTGCAGGGAAGGGGACACATTAATGTCTAAACTAAAAACTTAAGTATCAATTCACACTAACGTACTTATAAGTAACTAGGATTCAAACGTGAGTAAGTAGTTGAAGTAAGTCATACACTACGGAGATCTACAAACAAAATATCTCCAAATGGTCTACTGCAAGGGAACTGGAACCACATCCTCTCTAGCTATTCCTAACTAATAGCTGTCACACGTCTGGTTTACCTCCTATTTGTATTGTGGTAATGTAACTATTTTGCAGATGACGATTCTCTCCGAGTACTAATTCCTCGACCAACATTTGGACTCAGTAATCCCGGCTGTGATAAATATACAGAAATCTAGTAATATACTGAAAAACGTGCGTTCTTCATCAAAACAAACTTTTTTTTTTTAATATATCGATATATTCGATTATCTTACAAAAAAAAAATGTTTGTAAAAGTTTCAATAGATAAAAAACATAGGTTTTTTACATATACGCATTACATGTATCAAATCCAATATCAATATTAACTTAATTTTAACAAATACTTACGTTAGCAGCGCTAACGGATACGCTGGATCGCTGGACAGATACGGAGCTACGGCTCTTAGCGCGGAACTTCTGGAGGGTAGAGTCGGCGGTGTCAGCGCGTTCTTCAGCCTCCTCTAGCTCATGCTGGGCTTTGCGGTATTTGGCCAAGTTGATGGCGGCGATTTCTTCCTGTAAAAGACAAAAGAGAAAAATGAAACGTTTCATGAAGTTCTTTTAACTTTTGATTTTATATTATAAGATACACATCGCATCGGTCTGAATGATACCTGGCAATCGATACAGGGAAACATATTTTAAAAAGGAAATAAAATACTTACTGCTTCCTCGACCTGGCGCTTGAATGTCTTGATCTTAGCGTTGAGTTTGTCAATGAGCTCCTGGAGACGTTCCTGGTTCTTCCTGTCCTCATCAGCCTGGAAGGCCAATTCTTTGAGACGGCGGTCGGCCTTGCGCATGTTCTTCTGGGTCTCAGCGTGGCGGCGTTGTTCGTTGTCAAGTTCAGCCTCAAGCTCATGTACTCTGGATTCCAGTTTCTGGATCATCTTCTTACCTCCCTTGAGTGAGGAAGCCTCAGCTTCATCCAAACGAATCTGGAATTCTTTGACCTGGCTCTCCAAGTTCTTGCGTCCTTTTTCCACCTGGCTGCTGTGATCTTGTTCGCCGCGGAGCTCATCAGCAAGACGAGCAGCATCAGCCATAGCCTTCTTGCATCTCTCATCAGCACCCTTCAACTCGCCGTGCATCTCATCGAGGTCGGTCTGCATGGCATTGATATCACCCTCAAGTTTTCTCTTCTGGCCCTGGACGGATGAAACTTGAGATGTGAGTTCATTGACACGGTCATTGGCATCAGCAAGCTCATTGTCAGATCCCTTGCGGGCCCTCTCGGCCTGTTCCAAGGCAGATTTAAGCTCCTCGACCTCACCAGACATAAGAGTGCATCTTCTCTCAGCCATGGTGTATGACTCACGAGCCTCATCACGCTGTCTCTGTTCTTCCTCAATGGATGTCTGCATCTCCTATAAATGTTAAATGTTTTTATGAGGAAATATTGTCATTCAATAATCATCAATTTAAATTTCTGAAATGGTTTTGCATTGAAGAATTATTAATTAAAAAATACTATTGAAACTTCACCATATTACTTATGAAGCGGGATATTTGATGTTATACCAGAATGACATATTTACCCTGATCTGTTGCTGGTATCTCTTGACAGTCTTCTCCATCTCGGCCTTGCCCCTGTTGGAAGCATCGAGAGCAACCTCGAGCTCATTGATGTCCTGTTCAAGCTTCTTCTTGATCCTCATGGCATCAGATTTACCCTTGGCCTCAGCCTCCAAACTAGCTTGCATGGATTCAAGTGCACGTTGGTGGTTACGACTGCAAAGCAAATATCTTGAATAAGAACTAGTTCTAATAACTTGTCAGTGAATCTTCATATTACTCTTTTATTTTATCATATTTAAGATGATAAAAATTGATACCAAAACATCATGTACAATGTTATTTCGTTTACCGGGTGTTGTCGAATTCCTCTTCCTTCTCCTGGATGCGTTTGTCGATCTCATTACGGACGGTGGCGATTTCAAGCTGTGAACGCATGACCTTGGCTTCCTCCTGTTCAAGAGCACCCTCAGCCTCTTCAAGAGCGGCCTGGAGTTCCTCTTTTTCCATCTCGAGCCTCCTACGGGCTTTGTCAAGCTCGTGTGTGGATCGGCCTCCCTCGGAGAGCTGATCGGTAAGGTCGTGGATTTCATCTACAAAACAATATGC
>NW_018408373.1:347371-363774 GCF_002113885.1 Mizuhopecten yessoensis | reverse complement strand
CATCATGTACACAAACGGAGTAAAGGAAGGACAAACTATGGATATATATAATCTTCTGATAGGACAAGTCCTGTTCGATACATGCTCGGTAAGGACAACGTGGTTGGAAGGAGTCGAAGAGGACATGCGCCGAGCGCATTTTGTGTCCTCGTGAAATGCTTGGTCATAACCAGGCATGGTACCTTGTTTTTCGAGTTGTGAATCAACTGAGTCTCGAGGTCATCCATTTCGCGCTTAATATCTTTCTTGTCCTTCTCGAGCCTGGAAGTTTTTTATGATTATATTTATTTTAAATATCTTAACACTTGATATTAATTGCATTACAGTAAGTTTTAATTCTTATACACAGGTTTTTATCAGTTATGCCTATAAACCGTCACATAATATTTAAAATACGACATGTGTCGACATCAATTTCAATCTTTATAATATTATGATTTTGATTCTTTGAGTTATTGAAATTTTTCACTGATAAAATACATTTTTGAACAAATGATTCACAATTAGTTCAGATGACTTACTTGGACTTGACCTTCTGGAGTTGATCAACCTGGTCGGCCATCTCGTTGGCGGCATCCTGGTGCTTCTTGCGGAGGGCAGAGATTTGAGCCTCATGCTGGAGAGAAGCTTCCTCAAGATCACGACGGATCTTAAGAAGTTCAGCCTCCCTCTTTTTGTTGAGGTCAATCTGTTGATGAGTTAATTTTAAAAAAAATAATATATTATGACAACCAGAGAAGACGAAAACAGATAAACAGTTGGTTAAACATAATTAAATAGTCTATTTGTAATCGATTTATTCACATTATCCAGTTCTTAGAATATTGTTTTTTATACAATAAACTTTCATTCAAATGTTGTTTTTATATCATAAAAATGGATGCTTACCTGGGCAGATGTGGCACCGCCAGCCTCATCAAGACGCTCGCCGAGCTCTTCCAACTCACGGTTAAGTTCAGCGCGCTGCTTCTCAACCTGTTAATTCACAACAGGATGTTTAAAACATATGTATTTATATGAGTGTTTCCTTTAGCCATTTCAATCATACTGAAAGTACTAAGTACTTTTATTTGGTAGTAGTCAAAAGATTCTCTGAAACATTATGTTGGTTAATGAATGGCTGCGGTACGGCAAATTCAGTCTAGTGTTTCTACGTAGAATTACCCTTTTAGCATCTAGGCAGGAGATAAAGATAAGAATATCCCATCAAAGTAACATAAGATCCCTAAACACCGTATCGTTGCAAACAGCTGCTGCCAACTTATCTACAACATATTCTATATATAGATACCAAGTTATGCCAAGTACGTAAGACCTATTTTACAGAATGTTTCGTTCTAAACCATTATATCAATTATAGTAAATTAAAAATTCTACAAACAAGTGTCTCACCTTAGCCCTGGCGTTCCTTTCGGCTTCAAGTTCTTCCTCTAACTCCTCGATTCTGGCCTGAAATGTTGCAACAGCCATGATTGTAAGAATGTCCAAGTATTTCAATACGAAAACAGGTTCCCTTATTTACACCTAGGTGACTACAGAACTTCAGGACAACAGGAAGGATAACATGGGGGAACAACAACAGAGGAAAACGAACACTACTTGAACGCGGAAGAGTTGAGGTAGCTATGACGGGAACTGGCAGATCATCGCCTCTTAAATCTCTGATTGGTCGGTATGTAAAGAGCACCTTAGTGAGTGCATACTTCCGCTATGAGTCAGACAGAGTGAAGCACGTCTGAACATCGCTGTGAAAATCATATGACGCATTGCACACAGACAGATAACGCGTTGCTCTCAGACTTCTACCACAGAAGATGAAACTGTTTAAATTTTGGTTTACATTGGTTTTACAGACACCTTATCAGACTGCCGTGCTGGATTGAGTTACTTGGGACTGGTGTTCTGTGGAACATACTAGAGACAGTATGAATAGATAGATAAACTAGATGCCTTAGAAAAACTAGAGGGCATTCAGTTGACTAATACATACAATGAAAGCGAATTCCATATGCATGCATTTTATTACGTAGGTTAGAGCATAGCACAATACAGCTTTACGGTATCATGTGAATAAGGCGCTAAACCTGATGCAAACATATTTCGTTAAATATGACATTTACAAAATTGAAAGCAAAAAAAAACAAAAAACAAAAAACCCGGCTAAACATGTGTATAGTTTAGGCATTATACATATAGAAGTACCTATAATCTACCTTTACGACATTCCTTTTACGTATTAGAAACAAATTGCATCGAGTAGTTAATTTACAGGCTTAATTAAATTCAAGTCAGACAGACAAAAGATGTTCGTAAATAAGATGCTATCAATCAACCAAGTAAGTAAAATATGTTTACTTGCGTGTCTCGAGCAAATGGAATGAAACATAACTTACCTGGAGTTCCTTGATCTTTCTCTGGAGTTGGCTGACAAGGTTCTGTTCGTCCTCGAGCTTGGAGCTTAAGGTGCTGATCTCAGCTTCCTTCCTATTAACAAATACAGGAATACGTGGTCAGCGATTCATTAAATTAAACATTATGTAGTAGAAAATAGTCGTTTAACTGATTGATCTCTATTAAGCTAACGAATGCTTAGTAAGTATAATAAGGCATCGACTGCTTACCTCCTTACGTTCTCCTCAAGCTCCCTCTTGACACGTTCAAGATCATCAACGGTCTCCTGGGTGGACTTCAGGTCCTGCTCAACCTTACGCTTGGCCTTCTCAACATCACCACGAACCTTTTTCTCGCGCTCAAGGTTATCCTCGAGCTGTAAACCGATCGGATATCACGTTATGATTCAGTTCAAAGCATAATTTACAAAATTAAGGCTGGCAAACACCATGTATCACCTTATGTCATTTCAAACCAAATCAATCTATTTATCTTGAACTTCAAAATCAGTTTACAATTTATAGTATTATTGATTTTACATAAATTTGGTATATTCACCTCATCAAGAGTCTGTTCAAGCTTGGCCTTCAATTTGTTTAGGTGATTGCACTTGTCCTCCTCAGCCTGGAGAGCATTGCCCGTCTTCTTGTTGGCCTCTTCAAGAGCTTTCCTTTCCTTGTTGAGTTTGCCGATCTGTTCATCTTGCTGGGCCATCTCTCCCTGTAGGGTGGATATTTGATTGTCCTTGTGGGCTTTGTCCTGCTCGGCCTTCTGGAGGGTGTTCTCAAGATCTCCAATATCCTTTTTAAGATTTTGATTGTCCTGTTCCATCTTCTTCTTGATGCCCTCAAGATCAGCAGATGCATCTTCTTCGTCCAAGAGTCGTTCTTCCAGTTCCTTGAGCCGAGCCTCGAAGTCAGCTTTCTGCATGATAAGTTTCTCAACCTGTTCCTCCTTATCGCCCATTGAGTCCTCAATGGTCTGAAGCTGAAGGAAGAGGTCGTTCTTCTGTTCCAAAAGGGTAACATTTTGCTCCTCAAGTTCCTTCTTGATGCGATCGCTCTTGGCAAGATCTTCCTTCACTTTGTCCATCTGTTTCAATTGTTCCTTCATCTCGTCCTCTTGACGGGCGATGCTGAGAAGAGGTTTGACCTTGGCGTATAGTTTCCACCATTGCCAGTTACGGAGAACCAACCATTTCCTGATGTTACGCTGGATCACGGAGAGACCAATTCTACAATGAAAACATATTGTGTCAAGTGACAATGACAATAACATCGTACTTGGAAATAGTTTACCAATAACACATTTCAGATGGTGTTCTATTTAATTGATTTATCAATACTGCGTGTTATCATTNATCATCTAATCAATGAAATGCGTAGGAAAAAAATGTAAATGATCATAATATTTCGTACCTCTGGTCCTGGAGCTTTTTGTAAGCCTTACGGATGAGGTAACCACGGATGTGGGCCTGGAACATGGAGATGATCTTTGACAAACGTTCGTCACGCATCTCCTCAAGGTTACCGAGTACACCGGCCTTGAAGAACACCTTGGTGGTACCAAGACGGTACTCGGTGGGATCCATCTGAAGACCGGTAAGGATCTTTTCTGACACGGTCTTGCCATCAACGAATCCTTGAGGGATAGCATTGGGGGCCAGGATACTGTATCTGTTATGGAAGAACGTAACACAATATTGCGTTAGCATCATGACAAGAAAATATACATTCAAATTGTTGTTTATATAAAGATTAAGTACACTTCATTGATGTTTCCTTTTTCTTTCATTGGTTATTTATTCATAGCTTTGACGTTAAGTAATCCTCAGCTATTGTCTATTTACCTCTGTTTGAACTCAGAATAGATCAATCTGCTGGGGAATCCCTTCCTACAGATACGGATTCCTTCAAGTACACCATTACACTGGAGCTGGTGAAGTACGAGCTCAGCATCAATAAGACCTATGGGAGGGAAACATGTTGTCAATACAAACGCCCTTTTCTTCATCATAGCTACATGATGGTCTCACGACGTAATATATATCACGTATATTTCCGTAAACATTCAAAACATTACCAGATTTTAAATTTTTTAAATACTTATTCAATCAACAATTTTATCGCTTACATTTGATTTGCAATAAATATACACATCTGTCAATTGGAACAAAAATACACTTTTTCAAACTATGATTCATGTTTAATTGTTCAAATATTTGTTATAACTAAAAAGTTCAGATATGACATACTTTGAAAAGCTGGAAAAAAAACACAAATGAAAAACTGGTGAGCAAAACACAGAATTGGTGAGAGTGGAGAAGGTGTGTTTGTAACATAAATCAAAGTTCTAAATATCCAGGATCTTCTTTCCTTCCATGTTCAATACTACCGTCAAAGAACACCAGATACAAGCTCACATGATTCCTTGTCTAAGTTTGGGATAATACAGCATACAAAGTGAGGATTGGTTCTATGCAGATTGCACATCAATTTGTTTAGACTTTCCTAAGGGAAAAGGATGCAAGGATCATAAAACACATAGGGAAGGTGTGATAGTGGGTTTAAAGAACTTCTCATATTCTTTGTCATGTCAGCTTTAAAGGTGAGTAGGAGTTGGTTCGAATTCTATCAAGGTTTTTTAAAGAAAATATAATTTGATAAAAAAAAAATATTTGAAGAAAAATAAACTTTGGAAATTCCATTCATGGATGACAAAGGATAAAAGAAGTTCTATCAAACAAAACAGACATAAATTAGTGGCTAATATGTTCATCAATGGTATATTAGGTGTTGGTAGGATATGGGTTTGGATCTTTGAAGGACTGGAACAGATGTCAGGGTTATCTGTACTAACACACTGTGCGTAGACTTATGACGTCATTCACAGGATTTATGATGTCATTATTTACCTGGCTGTTTCAATTCGTTGGGAATGATGCAACGCACGAAGTGAGGGTGGGTGCTGTACAAGTTTTTCATAAGCTTGTTCAGAGACTCCTTAAAGCAAAAATAGTTGACATAGCAACAATGAGTATACACATGAACTACAAAAGCAGTGATGAGAACTGAATTGCAATACTGTTATGTACTTAAATCGAAAACATTTCTATTATATATTTAGGTCGCAATCAGATTACTGCTGCAGAACAGCGATGAGAGGAAAGGGACCATGATGCGAAGAAAGGAAAATATGTTAAATATCTTTCAGAATAACTAAATAGACTTTCAACATTTTGTATTCATCTGCTTAAAAAATAAAATAAAATAAAACAAAAAACATGTGAGTAAAAGAAGGCATAGAGCGTACCCTGTGGACAGCAGAGATAGTCTGGAAAGCAGCAGACTTGCCCCTCTTCTTCTTACCACCGCCAGCAGGTTCTGCAAAGGTTAAAGGTTGTGTCTCATTAAAGATAATTATATTTCAACTACTGTTTTTATAAATGTATAATCTAATCAGTAAAATGACCAAATTGAGGTTGTTCTTGGTTTTGTTTTCCAGTTCTGGGTTTTGTTTTCCAATTATCCGCTGGGAAAGGCTCATTATGTCCAATAATGATACTTGGATTCAGTATTGATGAATACAAACACAATACAAAACGAAGTGACAAGCATTGCTTACCTTCAGGAGCCCTAAAGAGCTCGGCCACAAGAGGCTCCTTGGATACACTCAAGAGGGCGACAACGTTCTCGTTGATGGGATCCTTGTTTTTGTCCAACCATCCAGTGATGCTGTATGGCACGTTTCCGGCATAATGGTGGAGCTCAAAGTGAGCCATGCCCTGGTTTGGCCTAGTAGGCTTGCCAGGCTTGGTGAACATGGGATTCTTGCCCATGTGGTTCGAGTACAACTTATCCTGGAAGGATTTGTCGTCAGCTTTGGGGAACATGCACTCTTCCTCAAGGATGGACAAGATGCCCATAGGCTAAAAATAATAAGATCACAAATCACACACAACTAACTGACATGATATACCAGATAACAAAGTTTATGCATATGGCCAAAGATAAAAGTCACTGATTAAAAGACTATGTCAAGCTTGTTTCATATGATTTACAATAATAATTTGAATTGGGAATCATGCATTTAATGTGTATTTAACAAAGAAATATTGCATTGAAATTTATATTCAGGATTGTTCTTGCTATATATTGGTAATAATTGTCATAATTAGTTAATAAGCTAGTCTTACCTTCTCGATCAATTCGATACACGCCTGCAGATCCATACCAAAGTCAATAAACTCCCATTCAATTCCTTCCTTCTTGTACTCTTCCTGCTCAAGGATGAACATGTGGTGGTTGAAGAACTGTTGCAGTCTCTCGTTGGTGTAGTTGATGCACAACTGCTCGAAGCTGTTGAAGTCGAAGATTTCGAAACCAGCGATATCAAGTACACCGATGTAGTAGTTCCTCTTGGCCATGGTGTCAAGAGTTTTGTTGACTCTCTTTACCAACCAGTTGAACATACGATCGTACAGGGACTTGGCCAAAGCACCAACGGAGTTGACGACCTTAAATAGAGAAATTAATAAATGTTATATGTTTAACATAAAAAGTCTACAATATGTAACAAGCATTACTTCACAAATAAATGACCATATAGTAATCAAGGTTCCACGCAGTAGCATTATTCAATACTTTTTCAGCAATACTTAAAAATCCCAGCTCACCTGGTTCAGAGTCTGACCCTTCGTGACCATTTCAGTGCCGACCTTTACTTTGGGTTTCAACAAAGCTTTCAAGAGATCGCCAGCATTGATACCTAAAAGGAAGGCAACTTTCTCGGCCTCTGTCAAAGAAAATCACAAAAAATTGTAAAACAAATCCCAAACTCGTATCAAATATACACTTTAATGTCAATTGTGTATCTATTCTACATATCATTTAGTATTACTTCCTCTTAGAAATAACATGTGAATTATTAATATAATTATTGAGAAAAAATCATTTGTATATCATAATAATGTAATGTTCACCAGATATCAGTCAGTTATATATCTGATTCAAATGTTTACTTACCAGCAGTTCCATCAGATTCAGCCTGTTCCTCACGGGGCCTCTGTTTGAACTTCATTTCACCCATGTGCAAAATGGATGCTGTACACTTAAACATAGACTGCTTTTCTTCCTTTGTGAAGCCGAGAATGTCGAAAGCTTCCTGCAAGGTAATAAATATATATGTAAAATTATGTACATGACAAATATATTGCATGGCTTTAATAAATGACATCTCCATTCAGTTCTTAACGCATTGGTTAGTTTCACGAGGAAATGTTTTGGTAGTTTTCCAAATTAAGGTGCGTATCATATCAATATACTTACATCACAAAGTTTGAGCTCCTCTACGTCATCAATGTTATCAACAGTCAAACAACCCTGGTTGATGAAGGAATAGAGACCGGAGTCAGGGGTGAGCAGCATTATTTCTGCAAAACATATTACATGTCAGTTACCGATGGCGGTGAATCAAATAGTTGTATGTTCTGTCGAGACTGTTTTTATTCGACTTATTTTGTCACATGTTTTAGAAACAAAATGACAAAGTTTCGATTACGATATTGAAATAATGTTCGTATACCTACCATTGAGCTCGGGAATGGCGTTTGAGCACAATTGGTAGAAAATGTGGTAGTTCCTCTCAGCAGACTGCTGGTATGTTACTCTGGACTTCTCAAGCAAGTCTAAAAGTATTGAAGTTAAACGAAAAGATTGATCAACAGAGCCCGTCTTTAAGAAAATAATACTGGAGATATATTATACTGGAGATATATTGGTATGGGCAAACCATTGTTAATAGACCTACACTGTAAAGTAAGTATTAAAGAAATATATCTTTCTGTGACCAATATATTATTTATATTCCTTATTGCATACTTTAGTTAACAAAAAAAATATAACATTTTGTAAACTGTCTTAAATTGCTTACATGTCTCGATATCAGCTCCGGCGATTTTGCCAGTGGGACCGAAGTGAATACGGATAAATTTACCCTAGAGGAGAGAAACAATAAAAGGTTCAATATTTCATATGACATTTTAGACACAATTTCAGTGTAATTCATCCACATATCATGACTTCAATCAGATACACTTGTTATACTGTATATTCATGACACTGATACTGCGATTTCACTTCCATCCAATTTTACATCACATTTTACATACACAATATATATATAAATATGCAATATACATATAGATTTATATTATAAACATGAGTTACTCTTCTGTATTGTAAAGTAACACGCTTATAGCTGAGCTCAATCGATTCTGTAATTCGAAAATGTATGTGAACACTTGGGATTGGATGTGCGTCCCATACCAGTGGTCTTAAAGAAGGTCACAGCTATATAATATATATATAGAAAATAATATCTTACCTTAAATGAACGATTTTAACCACTGATATGAGACGCAGGGGTACATGCAGACTTGAGATCACACTATAATAACCTGAATGCTAATTTCAAAATAAATATTATTAATTATGTTAAATATTTGTTCGAATTATTTCAATATTTATTTAAATGTATCCAAAATAATTATTTGAATGTTCTCTTGAAACAGTAATCGCTAAACCAGGCGTTTATGTCTTTATCACTGTACTTACGAATCTAGAGGAGTTGTTATTTCTTACAGTCTTGGTATTACCAAAAGCCTCCAGTACTGGATTAGCTTCGATGATTTGATCCTCGAGGTTACTGTAAAGTCCAAAGGTTGGTTGGAAGGAACGTGACAGAGGAGGAAGGATGAGTGAAACATCAACACAGAGGAATCTTAACTAAGGTTAGAGACCTAAGTCCACTAACCTACGGTGATTCTAAATGTTTGTTTCAGCAATTTTAATTGCTTAAACATACAGGGGTTAAATGAGCTGGCAAAATGACCAGTGGAATAAACGAAAGAGTTAAGGCAAATCATTCAAAACAATAATGATCGTTGCAATAATAGAATTTGTTTTTAATATATGTTCATAGCATATTTTCCCCCATTGTATAACGGTGATCTAGCCAGCCCATTTCAAACAGGGTGATTTTAACATAAGATAAGTGAGTTAGATATCAGACAGATATACCAAAATACAATATATTTGTCCTCGGCTGTTGGGTTGTAAAGGATGAGGGAAGGGGCCGGGAGTTAGATGGCAGAAGAGTTCAGGATCTTGAAGGGAGAAGATCTGTGAGATCAAACAGGTGGTATTCATTCAACCGCAACGGGGTCCACAGGGATGCTTCTTCTGCTGCTGATGGTAATACTTACGAATCGAGATGAATTGTTATTACGGGTGGTCTTGGCATTACCATAAGCCTCCAGCACAGGGTTAGCCTGGATAATCTGGTCTTCAAGACTTCCCTCCTATATGGTTTGGAAATCGTTTTGGGAGGACATGGGGGAGTTGGGATTTTTTTTGGTAAAGGGAGGGAGAAAAGAAAATGACAAATACTGTTTTAAACTTGTTCATTAATTGACATCTGATAAATCATTTTCGGAAACAAATGGATAGTTTTTATAATTTACTATCAAAGTACATATATGTAGTAAAGCTCAACGCTTAAATTACAAGCACAAAAAAGTTATCACAATGTAAACATCATATAGAGCATAAGTACCAGTGATACAGTATATATTATAATAGATCATAACTAAATATATAGTATGTGATTACATGATAAAATTATATGTTATGGTCATAACAAGCAAATTCATGGAATTTGTATCCTCCGCTTACAGGACATATTGTAGGTTAACATTATTGAGGTTAGGTTTAAACATGTGAGTATCGTGCTGTTGAGACATAATGTATAGCTTGAAACCTGAAGAAAAAAAACCCTCCTTTACCTCATTGATTCTCCGTAAATATGCACAAATCACATCGGTTAGCAAACTTAGCATGAGTTGGATGTGAATAAGGAATCTGGTTGTACATCTTAACAATATCTACAGCAACAAGTACTAACTGTAATTGGGGACCATTACAGATGTCCCCCAAACTGCCCCCATAGTCACAAAGATGCATGAGAAAAGCTTAGTACACCTACAATGTACATACTAAATTTGAGTGAAATTGAACAATTTCGAAATTGCAACCAATCAGAAGCCTGTGTGGTTCCTGTGGTAACAAAACTAATGCGGTTTTATTCACAGTCCCCTAATATCCCTATATACCAATTTTCATCAAAATCTAACTATATCTAAATTTCCACCAATCAGACGCCTCCGAGTGGTAGCTATGGCAAGGAAACCGATGCAGTTGAATTTGCAGTCCCCTAATATCCATATATGACAATTTTCATCAAAATCGAACCAAGTTTGAAGAAAATCGGTTCTCATTTGTTATAGTTATTGCACAGAAACAAAACCCAGCAGATAATTAACTCCGCTAAATGGGGTCCGAAAAAAGTGGTCATCTAACTTGGCCGAGCCCTTAAGGCATTTAACCCTGTGACCATTTTTGAAGAAAATCGTATTAATATTTGTTGTAGTTATTGCACGGATCCGAAGCATGGCAGATAATGAGGTTTCATTATTCAAGGGGCTATAACTCTGCCAAATGGGGTCCCTGAAAGTGATCATCGATCTTTGACGAGCCCTTAAGGCATTTAACCATGTGACCAAGTTTTAAAAAAATTGGGTTAACATTTGTTGTAGTTATTGCACGGAAACGAAGCATGACAGACAGACAGACCCAAACTAATATCATCCGTTTTGGTGAAAGCAGGGGATAATAATTCAATAGATATTTAATAGGTGCAAAGAAATTGAAACTGATTAGGACAAAATTAGAATCAAACGTTGGTTGGTTTTAGGAGTTAGTGGAGAGTTTGAGTTGTTTGGGTATGGAAAGGCTCTCCAGGTTGTCAGGATTTCACTCGGTGTCACACGGAGTCTTCAGGTACCAGTGGCGTACCAAGGTTGATCTTTTGTGTGAGCATGACCTTCATTTGCTTTCAACAGTAAAGAAGCTTGTGAAGGTATTGGTTCACTCAAATTTATGTGTTGACTGATATTCAACTAATTTTAGCTTCACACCATGCTTGGAGAAGGAATATTAGTGTTCAAAAAACAGTGTTTTCTCTTCGTTACAAGGAAGGTCTGTTTAGGAGGGTTTGGATGAGAGTACTATTTATTAACCATAGAAAAAAATATATAGGTAAGTTGGTAATAATAAGTGTAAAGAGGATTGTTTTGTGATTTGAGGGACAAGCAACTTCACTGTCGTTATTATGATTTATATATCACATCAAGAAATATTCTATAATATTAAAAAAAAAAGTTACCATTGATTTGCTTAAGAATGGCAGATAATACTTGCCAAGTTTTACTTTTCAATTTCAATATTTCAGGATCATCAAGGAATGCAGCAAACAAATAGGTAAAGGTGTTGGTTCTCTTGTTTGTTTGGAATTGCTCCGGTCATGCGCAATCAATTAAGATAACCTAAACTACCTTCTTATCAGCTTCCTCCTCGTCGGTCTTCTTTTTAGGGGCACATGCTACTTTAGCAAAGTACATGATTACTTTTTTGGTGTTTTCAGTCTTACCAGCACCAGACTCGCCACTATTGTACGAAATAGAACATCAAGCTTTATATAACCTTAAGTAAATAATAAAGACTACTTAAAGCATAGCAATACATTCCTGCTTGTTTCTACGTATTCATCATGTTACTTTATGAAAATAATTTACATTTTTCAATCAAGTTATATAGCAACTACTTTCTGTTAATGGTCTTGTGTAGAAACCAGCAGGAATGTACCGGCATTAGTGCCTTAAAACTTACTTTATGCAAGTTTTACATTGCAAATATACAATGAAACATGTTCACCCAAGAAAAAAGAGCCAACCCTCAGTGCCTACTAAGCATCACTCTATATACAATAATTTATAGTGATTTATGAGACAAGCTATGTCTGATGTGAACGTGTCTTGTTGTATCAAGCAGTATTTCTATATCTATCAAAAAGAATCTTTAAAAACATGTCATTTAACTTTTAACCCCACCCCTCCAAAAAAGGTTTTCATTCTTATTTATAAACATTTCCCGAAAGTGTTTGGTGTTAATTTATAAATGTTGATTCCTTAACGCTTATTACATTAATAAAGCTAAAAAACTCACGTGATCAAACAGGACTGGTTTTCACGATCTGTAAATAACGAAGCAATATATATATATACCCCTGTTATCAAACTATAAAGGAGTGGTCTTTACATAGATAATATATTACATATGTATATTTAATTTTTAACTATCGTACATTTTTACTTAGCTATAATGGTGCATTTCTTGACATCAGTTTAAAGGATTCCTTTCTTTTACGTAAAACACATTGTATGAGCAAAACATAACTACTATGTTGTACATGTCAGTGGTTATAGGATGCGTACCTGTTACCATGTTCTGGTAGGCATTGTCAGCAACAGAGAACAGATGGGGAGGGATCTCAGTCTTCCTCTTTCCTCTGTACTTAGAGATGACGCTGTCAGTGTAGATGGGCAGACGTCTGTAGGGGTTGACCGCGATACAGAAAAGTCCAGAGTATGTCTGTATAATAGAACGCAACATCTCAATGGATATCCACACAAATCACATCTCATCAACATTATCAAAGAAATATATGAGTGGCAATATTTTAGTCACCAGAGTGATTCATGTAAGATGAATTACATGATAAATTGTTTTATAATTTTTGTAAATACATTAAATCTAACTTTAGTAAATGTTAATTACACATTCTTCCACAGAAACGACTAAAAACTGTAAACAAATCAGCTTCATTTTTAACTACATGGAAACAATAGCAACGAGACTTGTTCACATTACATAGCCAGATAATATAGCGTACATTTGGACGAGTTATTTTTATTTTACAAAGTAAACATGATAAACCGTGTATCAAAGATAAGATAGTTTATTAGTACATGAACTATTAAGTAACACTAATGAGTGATAAGGTGTAATTGTGTACAGTAGGGCCAAGAGCGATGACTTCAGGCAGATTTCTCCAGTAATTCGGGCCACCCACAATAACCAGTATTAATCCCATTACATCAGATAAGTGGACAGGATTCAGTGAGTATGACTGATTGAGTATTAGTACATAAACATTATAATCAAACAGGACAGGGCTATTTGGGCTTTTTTATTATTATTATTTATTCATTAATTGAAGTTCCAGTGATGGTATGGTCAAAGTACAAAGTGACTAGAGTGGTTTTGAAATTGTAGCAGAAAAATAAATCATTCTTTAATTTAGTTTTATAAAGATTAAAAGCATCGACGAGAATTCCAGAAAGTATCCCAAGATAAGTAAACGACTGGTTATCAGAAAGCAGGCCATGGCTGTTCGCAGGGGCTGACACAGCGTGCTAGGTGACGGAAAACATTTCGACTGGAACCTATCGGTTGTTGCTAGGTGACGGAAAACATTTCGACTGGAACCTATCGGTTGTCTATATACAAGATGGGTATAAGATAGAGATTGGAAGTATATGTACATACCACTCAGGCATCGCTGACGTCAGCGAGTCATGTTACAGCGGCTGTATTTATTTTTAGACTCCACAGGATACCAATATTTGGTTAGCAGTGTACGGGATGTGGGGTTCCCCACGGGGTAATGAGAACAGGTATTATACGTGGGACACTACAGGAATTATGTGTTGGTTGCTTAATAAACTAATTGCATCACTGATTACCAGTCTTTATAAGATCTGATCATATTCGTTTATTGGTCTGACTTGTACCTTTCTGGGATGTGTGCATTACTTGGATATTTGCTTTATGGTTAGCAAGTGTGTGAAATAGTTGAGAGTACTCACGTAGATCATACCACTGGTGTATCTGGATCTCAGGTTGTGCAATACGGAGGCTTCGTTGAGGTAGGTCATGTTGGCCATATCCTCGAGTTTCTCGAACTTAGGTGGGTTCATTTGCTGAATGTCATCCTTCTTCACGGTCCTGGTCTGTTGACAAACAATTACACCTTTAATAAATGTTCTAGTCTCATACAGAATCCATTTCATCACCTACTAAAATATATCACAACTGATGACATTTTAAGCCAATTAATAAAGCAAATGAAGGATACTCGCCATCAACACATGACATGGGGGGGTTTTCGAGAAAATGTATCTTCGGGAATTACCCATTTCACCTGTCATATTTATTTGTGAATAACAATTACTTGGAGGATAAAGTTAGCTTTTGTAACTATGGTGATGTTCAAATATTGGAAAAAAATGATTTTTGTATTTATAATAGTATTGGTAATATATATATAGTTCTATGTGAATAATTGCAGATTTATATGCAAAACATAGTGGTATAATATTTTTTCCTATACTAGTACTAATGATTCATAGAGTTGCGGCTGTACCCTTTATACATGTACACTACTCTAATGACAATATCTCCATATTAATATTTTGTTGTAAATCAGTGCACAGCATATTGCATGTTATGTATAATGGCTATTTATATATATTGATGCATAAAGTATTTTTTAATATTGGTACAATGATGTAAATTGATATATAATTGTATATTTTTATTGGTATTAATTGGTATATTTAAAGGTAATACATACAGAATTGTCGGCAAGGATCTTCACTGTGATGTCGTCACCCTTTGAGGATTGGATTTCTGAGGCTGCGAATCCTGCCTTCTCATCGGGTACCCAGCAGTTTTTCTTGCCGTCAAATGGAGCTGTCTGCTCTTTCAACAATTTCTTACGATCTACCGCAAGATACTGGAAATCGGGATCATTGAAGTCGATGTTCATCTTGGATGGTTATATCGCAGGAGCAAGCTCTCTGCCTTTTAAATAAAAAGTATTCGAAATCGGAAGACGAAGTCAATCTCTGGACTGCCCTGCACAAGGTCAACAACAGAACAGATCAACCCTTCAAACCCGGCCTGAAACATACAAAATTACACTGTTCAGTTTATCAGTATTTTTAGATGTTTGTAGTCATAGTACATATGTGATACTGATAATCATTTGGTCTGATTTGAGAAAACAACTATTCCCTCGTCTTGGTAAAATATCTCCACCTCTGTACTGTGACAAAGCTACTTTATAATATATGGAGAAATTCAATGTATAAATATAGAATTGTCAAACCTTTATCCCTTTAAGTTATAAACGGAGCACAAACTATTAAATGAATTTGATTTAACCAGTGTGTACATTAGCTATGGGACCGGCTGCTGTAACAAGCTTCATAGCATACCTGTGATAATAAGAGCACACATGGTGTAGGGTGAGGGAAAGGAATTCCAAAATGTTAAAATCCAAGTGAAATAAATCCAAGATAAATTCACAAAGGGTAAAGTTCCCTTATATGGAATCACATCAGAGGAAATTCCGAGTAGACATTGTTCCAGGCTGTACAGACAGCACACACAGAATTGTATTAAATGAAATCGTCCACTGGATTAACTCCAATAGATTATTAGGTAGCTCACACATTTCAGAACACAGGTATAAGCATGCAAGTATGACAAAATTTGGGTGAAGGATTGAAAATAATCCGGCTAAATAATTCAAATCTGGTACGTCGAAAAAGATATTAAAAAAATGAAGGCTTAAAGAGAAGAAATCAAACACACTCTTGGAAAATCTATAGAAAACTACAAGGCATAAAAACGACTTACTCTAATACTCAGTAAATACTGTAGGATGTAGGTATAATAGTAAATAGAGGGTTGGGCACTGCAAGTTCTATGCTAGGTCCACACATACTTACGGTTAAAAGCTGTCTGATGCTTCGGTGAAGGCTACCTGTCGATTTATATAGTGTCTAGCTCCACAGATCGTATTGGCTGTATCAGAGCGTTCTGATTGAACGAAAAAGTTGCTGATGTTGTGTTTCAGCCAATCAGTATTATTGTTACATGAATGACAGATGAGAAGAAGAGGATGCTCCATATGGGCTTGTCTAGGGTTTCTCGTGGGCCGATATTACGGGCCAATTCCCAATGAGATTTAGGCTTCTTTTTCCCCCC